>NC_030682.2:150363369-150643369 GCF_000004195.4 Xenopus tropicalis | reverse complement strand
TAACGTCTGTCCCATAGCGACTGTTACAGTTGGTACATTAGTTGGTCCATTTCCCATCACCCCTTGTGACCCGGTACCTATGGGAATATACCTGCTCCAGATACAGATGTGTGATCAGCACATGGGGCCCCTCCTCGCCAAGTAAGCATGAACTGGCCCGGTGGGGAGGGGGGGGGCCCACAGGGGGCTGTAGCAGGGAAACAATAGCAAGTGTCCAGCAACTGACAAGCAGCATACGTGCCCCTAGCACAAATATACCCCCCTCTCCTTCCACAGCCCCTCCCCCAGGGCTGCAGAGGCCACTCCCTACAGTGGTTTCTCCACTACATTTGAGACCCTTAAAGGGAAACTATACCCCCAAACAATGTAGGGCCCTATAAAGAAATATCACATAAACAGCTCATATGTAAAACCCTGCTTCATCTAAATAAACCATTTTCATATAAATATACTTGTTTAGCAGTATGTGCCATTGGGTAATCCTAAATAGGAAACTGCCATTTTAGGTACTAAGCCCCGCCCCCTGGGATCATAGGATTCACAGTGCACACAAACAAGCCAAGGCACACATACATGCTAGGCCCCATCAGCCAATGAATGGGCAGAGTTCTGCCTTTTGCTCCCACACTACTTCCTGTTACAGTTAGAGCTGCATCACTTCCTGTCAGCTGATCTCTGAGGGGGCACACAGCCCATCACTAAATGGCGGCTCAAGGGAAAGGATGTAAAAGGGCAATATTTACTGATATATATATTCCAGTTTGGGGAGATTCTTTAATAGGCCACTTAATATAATATAAACTGTCAGTTGGTTACGTATTCATTCTGGGGGGGTAGTTTCCCTCGTTCATCTTTAACATTCTGTACCTTTCATATTAACCTCTAGATGGCGACAGAGATGCAGAAGTATCACTGGGAACGTTTGTTATTATCCCGTACGGTATTATTCGTGGGGTTGGTCCGTACCTTTAGGTTCTATTGTGTATTTATTATATTATTATTATACTTATATATACAGAGTTGTACAGCAGGACAATACATTCATAGGACAGACAGGGAACAATAATAGGATATAAATAAATACAAAAATACATTTACATTTAAGAGGAAGGAGGTCCCTGCCCCATAGAGCTTGCAATCTAAGTGGGTAACACACAAATAGGAGCTAATGGCGCTGGAGGTTACAGTGGGTAAAGCAGCGGTGTCTGTGCCGGGAAGGGATTGGGCATTATCAGGGGGGCACGGGGGGGACAGTTGCCCTGGGCCCAGACGATCCTCGCTCTTTAAAGGGGGCCTGTCCATGATACAGTTTTTTAGTTCGGGCAACCTTTAAAGAGTTACGGGCCCTGATTGGTTGCGCCCCGTGTGTGCGCGTGACGTCAGTACGAACGGGGCGCAACCATATAAAAGTCCGAATGCAGCGGGGACAGACACAGCCAAAGGACGGAGGGAGCAGGCGGAAGCAGGAGGTCGCTGGAGGATGGAGCTGGGGGAAGCCGCAAGAAGCTGTAGGTCGCTGGGTGGGGGGAGATGGAGGATGCTGGGGGGAGCTGGACGATGCTGGGGAGGGGAGATGGAGGATGCTGGGGGGAGCTGGAGGATGGTGGGGGAGTTGGAGGATGCTGGGGGGAGCTGGACGATGCTGGGGAGGGGAGCTGGAGGATGCTGGGGGGGAGCTGGAGGATGCTGGGGGAGTTGGAGGATGCTGGGGAGGGGAGCTGGAGGATTCTGGGGGGAGCTGGAGGATGCTGGGGAGGGGAGATGGAGGATGCTGAGGAGGGGAGCTGGAGGATGCTGGGGGGGAGCTAGAGGATGCTGGGGGGGAGCTAGAGGATGCTGGGGGGGAGCTAGAGGATGCTGGGGGGTGCTGGAGGAAGCAGTGAGGAGTGGGCCATAGTATAAGGACACTGGGGGAGGATCAGCAATATTTTAGGTGGGCCCTGGGCTGGCACCAATGCAAAACATAACCCCTGGCTACCAATGTTTTAGGTGGGCCCTGGCTACCAATGTCTGTGTGTCCTTTGTACTGATGGGAGGGGTCACTGGGGGAGGGGCCATTGGGGGGAAGGGCGTGGGAGGAGGGGGGCCCAGAAAATTTTGCTGAACCTTCTCTCTCTCCGGGGGAATTCAGGGGTAGGATCTGACAGGGAAGGAGCCTGAGAGAGAGAAAGGGTTAAGGTGGGGAACAGCAGTGGCAGTGGGTGCCGGGGCCAGCCGGGGGCTTTGAGCAGGAATGTATGGGGACAGGGGATGGAGTGAGGAGCAGAGGGATGAAGGGAAAGTCATGGTAAGGAGTTAATGGGAGGGGTTAATGATAAGCAGGGGTGGGGCCTGTTCTTTCTCCATATCACGGATGAGTATTTCTTTTGAGTTTAAAGGAATTTTTCACCTTCAGTGTCCAAATCTCATTAAACCACCAACAAGGCTCTCAGCAGCGTGTCAGAACATCCATTTCCCATAATAACAAGCCCAAGGCCACTGGCAAAGCTTCTGCTTATATAATCAGTCCTTCTGTGTCTCTGATCAGCTATCTGAAGGGATGGGAGGGGCCTATTCTGAACCCGACACACTGAGAACTTCCTGTATGCTGACATCATCACTGCCAGGCTTTGCCCTTACTTGTTTCCTATTGGACCAGGTCGTTGCTGGTGCGATCTAACCAGTTGCATAAAATGAAAGCTCATTGGCTAATTTCTCCCTTGCAACGACATAGGCAAACAGGCTCAGCCTATCCCTAACTTACAGGCACAGGAAGCCCCAGTGTCAGACTGACAGGAGACACAGCCAATAGGAGTTAAGGCTGCTGCCTGTACTATGTGTGACATCATATAAGGAAGTAAAATGCAACTGTAGTGTCTATAGGGGTCGCTGACCCCCCAGCCCAGGGTCTGAGCAGAAGGATCCACAGAGGGATTTCAAAGGGTCTATTTCCTCTGTAGAAACCGTATTGTCTGCCATGCAGAATCCACTGTGTCTCCTACAGGGATCCCTTTAGTCTGTAATGTAGAGTTCATGCTGTTTGTTGGGGCCGAAATTAGACTGTCGGATGGACTGGCCAACCAATGGCTGCTCAGAAAGTGTAGAAAGAGACAGCGCCGATACCCGCAGATCTCATTTTGCCAAGGGGCTCGCGGTGCTCAGAACAGAAGCGCAGTCCAGGCTGGTGCCGTTCCAGCTGAATCTGATACCCCCGCCCTGTAGTTCTGGGGGGAAACTGGAACAGACCTGCGGGGGCAACAAGGAGACCGGAATGAACCCAGTGCAATCACATAGGAACCAGCCAATCAGAGAGAAGCTTAAATTAGTCCAACTGCAGTTGTGAGATCAAAGCTGATTGCTGAATGACTATAATGGCAGATACAGGGGCAGATTTATGCTGCCGATTTTGCCCAATCAGACCGAGTCGGCAGCTCCTCCTGCAAGGGGCCCATTGGCTCAATGTCAGTAGGCCCCACTGTAGGGTTTGCCATTGGGATAAACCAGATAGATTCTCCAAGATCATAGCCCCTCCCCCATTATGTAAGTGCCCCACCCCTGTGAAATCATGCCCCGCCTCCCTGCCCCAAGTTCCCATGCAGGAGAGGTGGCAACCCTACCCCACTGTATGAGTGTCAGCCCTAGGGCCAAAGAGCAGAGCAGCCCCATGTAGTCCAGCACATAGTCAGGCCCAGAGCCACTCGCTTGGGCACCTACTGGAGCCTTACCTTCTTCACAAACATCTGCCCGATACTGGCTGAGGATGAGGAGGATGTTTGGACCTTGACCTTCAGCACGGCTTTGCCTGACACTGCGAGGAACGAGGAGAGAGAGTGTGAAATGTGTAAAAGTCGGAACTACACAAAACTGGGAATTGCGCCTACAAAGCCTTGGGAGACTGGTTTGGTTTGATGGAGCAGTTGCACCATCAAACCAAAAGAGTTGCTATGGGACAGACATTAGCAACGCTCAGGGAGCATGCTCAGTAGGGGCTGAAGGGGCTGCTGGGAAATGGACCAACTAATGTACCAACTGTAACAGTTGCTATGGGACAGATGTTAGTAACACTCAGGGAGCATGCTCAGTAGGGGCTGCTGGGAAATGGACCAACTAATGTACCAACTGTAACAGTTGCTATGGGACAGATGTTAGTAACACTCAGGGAGCATGCTCAGTAGGGGCTGAAGGGGCTGCTGGGAAATGGACCAACTAATGTACCAACTGTAACAGTTGCTATGGGACAGACATTAGCAACGCTCAGGGAGCATGCTCAGTAGGGGCTGAAGGGGCTGCTGGGAAATGGACCAACTAATGTACCAACGGTAACAGTTGCAATGGGACAGACGTTAGTAACGCTCAGGGAACATGCTCAGTAGGGGCTGGAGGTGCTGCTGGGAAATGGACCAACTAATGTACCAACGGTAACAGTTGCTATGGGACAGACGTTAGTAACGCTCAGGGAACATGCTCAGTAGGGGCTGGAAGAGTCGGTGACCCCCCCTTACTGAGCTGCTCCTGGAAGACTTTATATTTATATCTCTATAAAAACACAGACAAATAAAAAGCTGTTATAAAAGAGTCATAATTCCCAGCACTTTACTTGAAAATAATTCAACTGGAAAAAAACCTTTAATAGGTGAACTTTCCCTTTAATCTATTTGGGTTGTGATGTGAATACTTACCGAACTGGTCGGGTTGGTTGGGTCACATGACTAGGGAAGTGCAGGGGCCCCGGCTGGTTATTACAGTGGAACGTGGGAGCCTCTAACCAAACGGGTTGGGCCGGCGCTCACACATATTATGGGATGTAGGATTGCCCTGACTCACGGCTGTTAGTGCCGCAGGGAGATCTGGGGAGTTTTTCTGGGGGAATTTTTTGTAGGTGGGGGCAAAACTCCCAACAATTACCCTCTGTGGCATCACCTGCCCAGCTGCTTTGTCTGATTGCACTTGCCCCAATCTGATTTAATTGCCCTGATATCCCTGTTCCGAGTGATGCTGCTCACACTTAATTACAGGGTCAGACTGGGGGGTGCAGGGCCCACACTCCCCCATGGGATCCACACCCTGGCACTCACACCCCTCTGGGGGCCCCCCACCACCCACTCAGCCCCCTCCCCGAAGTACATCCACACTCCCCCATGGGATCCCCACCATGGCCCCCCCACCCCTCTGGGGCCCCCCCGCCGCCCACTCAGCCCCCTCCCCGAAGTACATCCACACTCCCCCATGGGATCCCCACCATGGCCCCCCCACCCCTCTGGGGCCCCCCACCACCCACTCAGCCCCCTCCCCGAAGTACATCCACACTCCCCCATGGGATCCCCACCCTGGCACTCACACCCCTCTGGGGGCCCCCCACCAGCCACTCAACCCCCTCCCCCAAGTACACCCACACTCCCCCATGGGATCCCCACCATGGCCCCTCCACCCCTCTGGGGCCCCCCACCACCCACTCAGCCCCCTCCCCGAAGTACATCCACACTCCCCCATGGGATCCCCACCCTGGCACTCACACCCCTCTGGGGCCCCCCACCACCCACTCAGCCCCTCCCCCAAATACACCCACACTCCCCCATGGGATCCCCACCATGGCCCCCCCACCCCTCTGGGGCCCCCCACCACCCACTCAGCCCCCTCCCCCAAATACACCCACACTCCCCCATGGGATCCCCACCATGGCCCCCCCACCCCTCTGGGGCCCCCCACCACCCACTCAGCCCCCTCCCCGAAGTACATCAACACTCCCCCATGGGATCCCCACCCTGGCACTCACACCCCTCTGGGGGCCCCCCACCACCCACTCAGCCCCCTCCCCCAAGTACACCCACACTCCCCCATGGGATCCCCACCATGGCCCCCACACCCCTCTGGGGCCCCCCCGCCGCCCACTCAGCCCCTCCCCCAAATACACCCACACTCCCCCATGGGAACCCCACCATGGCCCCCACACCCCTCTGGGAGCCCCCGCCGCCCACTCAGCCCCTCCCCCAAGTACCCACACTTTACACAGTAATACCCCGAGCCAGAGATCTATTGCCCCTATCAAGCCCAGGCTTCCTACATAGGGTAAATACTAAGTATTGGGCCACAATAGCCTCTACTCACCGTGTGGGGCAGGAGAAGGAGAAGTAGTAGTTGTTGGACTTGTCGTGGTTGTTGTGACTGTTGGTGCAGTTGTATTGGGAGCTGTCGACTGTCTCTCACTTGTAGTAGCTGTTGGTGTAGTAGGTACTGTAGCATTGTAGTAAGTAGTGGTCTCATTTCTGGGAGATGCAGGAGTGGTCTCATTTGGCAAGGTAGTGGGCACAGGGGTAGTGGTCTCATTTCCAATAGATGCAGGAGTGGTCTCATTCGGCAAGGTAGTGGGCACAGGGGTAGTGGTCTCATTTCTGGGAGATGCTGGAGTGGTTTCATTCAGCAAGGTAGTGGGCACAGGGGTAGTGGTCTCATTTCCAATAGATGCAGGAGTGGTCTCATTCGGCAAGGTAGTGGGCACAGGGGTAGTGGTCTCATTTCCAATAGATGCAGGAGTGGTCTCATTCGGCAAGGTAGTGGGCACAGGGGTAGTGGTCTCATTTCTGGGAGATGCAGGAGTGGTCTCATTCGGCAAGGTAGTGGGCACAGGGGTAGTGGTCTCATTTCTGGGAGATGCAGGAGTGGTCTCATTTGGCAAGGTAGTGGGCACAGGGGTAGTGGTCTCATTTCCAATAGATGCAGGAGTGGTCTCATTCGGCAAGGTAGTGGGCACAGGGGTAGTGGTCTCATTTCTGGGAGATGCTGGAGTGGTCTCATTCGGCCAGGTAGTGGGCACAGGGGTAGTGGTCTCATTTGTGATAGATGCTGATGTGGTCTCATTTGTCCCAGCAGAGGGTACCGGGGTAGTGGTCTCATTTCTGGGAGATGCTGATGTGGTCTCATTCGGCCAGGTAGTGGGGACAGGGGTAGTGTTCTCATTTCCAATAGATGCTGAAGTGGTCTCATTTGTCCAAGTAGTTGATACTGGGATAGTTGTCTCATTTCTGGGAGATGCTGAAGTGGTCTCATTTGTCCCAGCAGAGGGTACCGGGGTAGCGGTCTCATTTCCAATAGATGCTGAAGTGGTCTCAGGTTGGGTAGTAAATGGCACTTGGGACGTTTGCTCAGTTCTTGTATATAAAGTGCTCTCAAATGTTGTATTTGCCAAAGAGGTCTCCCTTGTAGTGGCCGGTACGGTATAGAGGCTGGTGGCATCGGGCAGAGCAGAAGATGCTGATGTGGCTTCAGCTTCACTTGTAGGGACTATGGCAGCTGTGCTCTTGTTAGTAGCGCCTACTGCAGTGGTCCCTAGAGCAGATGGGAACGTGGTCTCAACTGAAGTAGGAGGGGGTGTAGTCCCCTCAGTGGTAGTAGAAGATGCTGGGGTAGTCTCAGTTGCTGCTGTAGGGGATGTTAGGCTGGTGGTCTCAATAGAAGTAGGAGATGCTGTGGTGGGCTCGGTTGCCGCTGTAGAGGATGTGAGGCTAGTGGTCTCAAAGGTGGTAGTAGATGCTGACATGGTCTCAGTTATAACAGTAGGGGATGGAAGGCTAGTGGTCTCAGAGGTGGTAGTAGATGCTGAGATGGTCTCAGTTATAACAGTAGGGGATGTGAGGCTGGTGGTCTCAGAGGTGGTAGTAGATGCTGATGGGGTCTCAGTTATAACAGTAGTGGATGTGAGGCTAGTGGTCTCAGAGGTGGTAGTAGATGCTGAGATGGTCTCAGGTATAACAGTAGGGGATGTGAGGCTAGTGGTCTCAGAGGTGGTAGTAGATGCTGAGATGGTCTCAGGTATAACAGTAGGGGATGTGAGGCTAGTGGTCTCAGAGGTGGTAGTAGATGCTGAGATGGTCTCAGTTATAACAGTAGGGGATGGAAGGCTGGTGGTCTCAGAGGTGGTAGTAGATGCTGATGTGGTCTCAGTTGTAGCAGTAGGGGATGTAAGGCTAGTGGTCTCAGAGGTGGTAGTAGATGCTAAGGTGGTCTCAGATGTAGCAGTACGGGATGTGAGGCTGGTGGTCTCAGAGGTGGTAGAAGATGCTGAGATGGTCTCAGTTATAACAGTAGGGGATGGAAGGCTGGTGGTCTCAGAGGTGGTAGTAGATGCTGATGTGGTCTCAGTTGTAGCAGTAGGGGATGTAAGGCTAGTGGTCTCAGAGGTGGTAGTAGATGCTAAGGTGGTCTCAGATGTAGCAGTACGGGATGTGAGGCTGGTGGTCTCAGAGGTGGTAGAAGATGCTGAGATGGTCTCAGTTATAACAGTAGGGGATGTGAGGCTAGTGGTCTCAGAGGTGGTAGAAGATGCTGAGATGGTCGCAGTTATAACAGTAGGGGATGTGAGGCTAGTGGTCTCAGAGGTGGTAGAAGATGCTGATGTGGTCTCAATTGTAGCAGTAGGGGATGTGATGATGGTTGTCTCAGAGGTGGTAGTAGATGCTGATGGGGTCACAGTTGTAACAGTAGGGGATGGAAGGCTTGTGGTCTCAGAAGTGGTAGAAGATGCTGAGGTGGTCTCAGTTGTAGCAGTAGGGGATGTGATGATGGTTGTCTCAGAGGTGGTAGTAGATGCTGAGGTGGTCTCAGTTATAACAGTAGAGGATGTGAGGCTGGTGGTCTCAGAGGTGGTAGAAGATGCTGAGGTGGTCTCAGTTATAACAGTAGGGGATGTGAGGCTGGTGGTCTCAGAGCTGGTAGTAGATGCTGATGGGGTCTCAGTTGTAGCAGTAGGGGATGTGAGGCTAGTGGTCTCAGAGGTGGTAGAAGATGCTGATGGGGTCTCAGTTATAACAGTAGAGGATGTGAGGCTGGTGGTCTCAAAGGTGGTAGTAGATGCTGATAGGGTCTCAGTTATAACAGTAGAGGATGTGAGGCTGGTGGTCTCAGAGGTGGTAGAAGATGCTGAGGTGGTCTCAGTTATAACAGTAGGGGATGTGAGGCTGGTGGTCTCAGAGCTGGTAGTAGATGCTGATGGGGTCTCAGTTGTAGCAGTAGGGGATGGAAGGCTGGTGGTCTCAGAGCTGGTAGTAGATGCTGATGGGGTCTCAGTTGTAGCAGTAGGGGATGTGAGGCTAGTGGTCTCAGAGGTGGTAGTAGATGCTGATGGGGTCTCAGTTATAGCACTAGGGGATGTGTGGCTAGTGGTCTCAGAGGTGGTAGAAGATTCTGAGATGGTCTCAGTTATAACAGTAGGGGATGTGAGGCTGGTGGTCTCAGAGGTGGTAGTAGATGCTGATGGGGTCTCAGTTATAACAGTAGGGGATGTGAGGCTGGTGGTCTCAGAGCTGGTAGTAGATGCTGATGGGGTCTCAGTTGTAGCAGTAGGGGATGTGAGGCTAGTGGTCTCAGAGGTGGTAGTAGATGCTGATGGGGTCTCAGTTATAGCACTAGGGGATGTGTGGCTAGTGGTCTCAGAGGTGGTAGAAGATTCTGAGATGGTCTCAGTTATAACAGTAGGGGATGTGAGGCTGGTGGTCTCAGAGGTGGTAGTAGATGCTGATGGGGTCTCAGTTATAACAGTAGGGGATGTGAGGCTGGTGGTCTCAGAGGTGATAGTAGATGCTGATGGGGTCTCAGTTATAACAGTAGAGGATGTGAGGCTGGTGGTCTCAAAGGTGGTAGTAGATGCTGATGGGGTCTCAGTTATAACAGTAGGGGATGGAAGGCTAGTGGTCTCAGAGGTGGTAGAAGATGCTGATGGGGTCTCAATTATAAAAGTAAGGGATGGAAGGCTAGTGGTCTCAGAGGTGGTAGAAGATGCTGATGGGGTCTCAGTTATAACAGTAGGGGATGTGAGGCTAGTGGTCTCAGAGGTGGTAGTAGATGTTGATGGGGTCTCAGTTATAACAGTAGGGGATGGAAGGCTAGTGGTCTCAGAGGTGGTAGTAGATGCTGATGGGGTCTCAGTTATAACAGTAGGGGATGGAAGGCTAGTGGTCTCAGAGGTGGTAGTAGATGCTGATGGGGTCTCAGTTATAACAGTAGGGGATGGAAGGCTAGTGGTCTCAGAGGTGGTAGAAGATGCTGATGGGGTCTCAGTTATAACAGTAGGGGATGGAAGGCTGGTGGTCTCAGAGGTGGTTGGAGGTGCTGTGATGGTCTCGGTTATAACAGTAGGGGATGTGAGGCTAGTGGTCTCAGAGGTGGTAGTAGATGCTAATGGGGTCTCAGTTATAACAGTAGGGGATGTGAGGCTGGTGGTCTCAGAGGTCATAGTAGATGCTGATGGGGTCTCAGTTATAACAGTAGGGGATGTGAGGCTAGTGGTCTCAGAGGTGGTAGTAGATGTTGATGGGGTCTCAGTTATAACAGTAGGGGATGGAAGGCTAGTGGTCTCAGAGGTGGTAGAAGATGCTGATGGGGTCTCAGTTATAACAGTAGGGGATGTGAGGCTAGTGGTCTCAGAGGTGGTAGAAGATGCTGATGGGGTCTCAGTTATAACAGTAGGGGATGTGAGGCTAGTGGTCTCAGAGGTGGTAGAAGATGCTGATGGGGTCTCAGTTATAACAGTAGGGGATGTGAGGCTAGTGGTCTCAGAGGTGGTAGTAGATGCTGATGGGGTCTCAGTTATAACAGTAGGGGATGTGAGGCTAGTGGTCTCAGAGGTGGTAGAAGATGCTGATGGGGTCTCAGTTATAACAGTAGGGGATGGAAGGCTGGTGGTCTCAGAGGTGGTAGGAGGTGCTGTGATGGTCTCGGTTCTAGTAGCAGTTACTGTAGAAGATATTACAATTAAATTATTTTCTATATATAACTGAGCTGTATATTCGCTTTACACGTCTGTGTAGGAATATTTTGTTCTGATTGGCTGGACATTACATGAAAGAACCATCATGTTCACTATACTCAAAGGTGTATTGTTTGGCCACTATATTAATAAGATCAATAGCGATGTAGCCACAGGACCCGGGGTAAAACATTGCCCTGTATGTTACCCTTGTACCCCTGTATGTTACCCCCTGTAAGTTACCCCCTGTACCCCTGTACCATTGTATGTTACCCCCTGTACCCCTGTATGTTACCCCTGTACCCCTGTACCATTGTATGTTACCCCCTGTACCCCTGTATGTTACCCCTGTACCCCTGTATGTTAACCCCGTACCCCTGTATGTTACCCCCTGTACCCCTGTACCATTGTATGTTACCCCCTGTACCCCTGTATGTTACCCCCTGTACCATTGTATGTTACCCCCTGTACCCCTGTATGTTACCCCCTGTACCCCTGTATGTTACCCCTGTATGTTACCCCCTGTACCCCTGTATGTTACCCCTGTATGTTACCCCTGTATGTTGCCCCTGTATGTTACCCCTGTATGTTGCCCCTGTATGTTACCCCTGTATGTTACCCCTGTATGTTACCCCTGTACCCCTGTATGTTACCCCTGTATGTAGCCCCTGTATGTTACCCCTGTATGTTACCCCTGTACCCCTGTATGTTACCCCTGTACCCCCTGTACCCCTGTATGTTACCCCTGTATGTTGCCCCTGTATGTTACCCCTGTATGTTACCCCTGTACCCCTGTATGTTACCCCCTGTACCCCTGTATGTTGCCCCTGTATGTTACCCCTGTATGTTACCCCTCTATGTTGCCCCTGTATGTTGCCCCTGTATGTTGCCCCTGTATGTTGCCCCTGTATGTTACCCCTGTATGTTGCCCCTGTATGTTACCCCTGTATGTTACCCCTGTATGTTACCCCTGTATGTTGCCCCTGTATGTTACCCCTGGTATGTTGCCCCTGTATGTTACCCCTGTATGTTACCCCTGTGTGTTACCCCTGTATGTTTCCCCTGTATGTTGCCCCTGTATGTTACCCCTTGTATGTTGCCCCTGTATGTTACCCCTGTATGTTACCCCTGTGTGTTACCCCTGTATGTTTCCCCTGTATGTTGCCCCTGTATGTTAACCCTTGTATGTTGCCCCTGTATGTTACCCTGTATGTTACCCCTGTTACCCCTGTATGTTACCCCTGTATGTTACCCCTGTATGTTACCCCTGTATGTTGCCCCTGTATGTTACCCCTGTATGGTTACCCCTGTATGTTACCCCTGTATGTTACCCCTGTATGTTACCCCTGTATGTTCCCCTGTATGTTACCCCTGTATGTTGCCCCTGTATGTACCCCTGTATGTTACCCCTGTATGTTGCCCCTGTATGTTGCCCCTGTATGTACCCCTGTATGTTACCCCTGTATGTTACCCCTGTATATGTTACCCCTGTATGTTACCCCTGTATGTTGCCCCTGTATGTTGCCCCTGTATGTTACCCCTGTATGTTACCCCTGTTACCCCTGTATGTTACCCCTGTATGTTGCCCCTGTATGTTACCCCTGTATGTTACCCCTGTATGTTACCCCTGTTACCCTGTATGTTACCCCTGTATGTTACCCCTGTACCCCTGTATGTTGCCCCTGTATGTTACCCCTGTATGTTACCCCTGTATGTTACCCCTGTATGTTACCCCTGTATGTTACCCCTGTATGTTACCCCTGTATGTTGCCCCTGTATGTTACCCCTGTATGTTACCCCTGTTGCCCCTGTATGTTACCCCTGTATGTTACCCCTGTATGTTGCCCCCCCCTGTATGTTACCCCTGTATGTTGCCCCTGTATGTTACCCCTGTATGTTACCCCTGTATGTTGCCCCTGTATGTTTGTATGTTACCCCTGTATGTTGCCCCTGTATGTTACCCCTGTATGTTACCCCTGTATGTTACCCCTGTATGTTACCCCTGTATGTTACCCCTGTATGTTACCCCTGTATGTTACCCCTGTATGTTACCCCTGTATGTTACCCCTGTATGTTACCCCTGTATGTTGCCCCTGTATGTTACCCCTGTATGTACCCCTGTACCCCTGTATGTTACCCCTGTATGTTGCCCTGTATGTTACCCCTGTATGTTACCCCTGTATGTTGCCCCTGTATGCCCCTGTATGTTACCCCTGTATGTTACCCCTGTATGTTGCCCCTGTATGTTGCCCCTGTATGTTGCCCCTGTATGTTACCCCTGTACCCCTGTATGTTACCCCTGTATGTTACCCCTGTATGTTACCCCTGTATGTTACCCCTGTACCCCTGTATGTTACCCCTGTATGTTACCCCTGTATGTTACCCCTGTATGTTACCCCTGTATGTTGCCCCTGTATGTTGCCCCTGTATGTTGCCCCTGTATGTTACCCCTGTATGTTACCCCTGTACCCCTGTATGTTACCCCTGTTTGTTGCCAATACAAATTCAGATACAGGTTAAGCCGCTGGATGCAATGGCTTTCGAGTGATTTGCCGATGATGTTATTGTACCTGTATAAACAACCCCAGAGCCGGTTATTGTTTAATGGAACAGAAGGCAGAAATCCCCTGAGTAACTGTCTCAGTAACCGCAGCTACGGAACCTGAATTTGCTTCTGTTCCTGGCACTTTGCGGGGCAATAAATGCAGTTTATTATATGGGCTGGGGCAGTAAAACCCAGTGACATGGGACGTGCTGTTGGGCCAGTGAGCAGCCGACCCATCCAGTTGGTCCCCCAACACCCCCTTGTATTCGCTTTACTGCCCCTTTATTCCATATGTTTCCTTGTTTGTGTGCCCCAGTAGCACTACTTCCTGTTGGATTGTGAGCTCTTGTGACTAAAATATGTCTTTTTTGTCTCACGTTCTGTTCCTATAATGTCATTTGTATTATTTTTATACAACATGTGTTTGTCAGGCTCTTGCTGAACCATAACTCCCACTGCAACCAAAGCAGCCTGGCTATGTGCTGTATTACTCTTACTATTAACTCTTACTATTAATCTTCTACTAGATTCCCTGGGCAAATCCCCTTTCTGCCCTTTCTGCCCCACTTATCTTATATTCATGATAAATAAATGCCCAATAAGCCTCCAACTGTCACTTGTAAGGATAACAGCAGGTACAGGGGGCTATTGGGGCTACTGACTGAATATGCCAGTGGCCCCTACATGGGGCATTAGCCAAGTCTTATTGCATTTGATCCCTAAATATATAAGATTGTGGCCACTTACCATTGAGAAGCAGCAGGAAGGCTAAAGCCCCCCCCAGCCTGAGTCCGGCCATGGCCCAGGGGCGCTGGATAGAGAGTCCTTCCCTGACAGTCAGCGTGGGGCGAGTGAGGCAGAGAGACATTGGCTCTGGGGCAGGAGAGAGTGCAGAGAGACAAGTGCGGGGTAAATTCCAGCCCACATTCCCTGGCTCAGCCGAGAGACTCACACACCTACCTGCCCCGGGGGGGAATTCCATTGTTTCCTTTACTGATAGGCGGCAGGTACATGGGGCGGATATTTACATACACACAGATATCATTCTGTTCCACTTGTGCTGCTCTTTCCTTATCACTCCCGGGGCATTTACTTTGGCACCGACACCACATACACAGCTGTTATTGGTGGTGGTGGGGGGGGGGGGGGGGGTGCAAGTGTGGCACTTACCAGGGCAAAGTGTGATTCCAACTAAGATATAATTACCCCTTATTGGGGGCAGAACAGCCCTATTGGGTTTATTTAATGGTTAAATGATTCCCTTTTCTCTGTAATAATAAAACAGTACCTGTACTTGATCCCAACTAAGATATAATTACCCCTTATTGGGGCAGAACAGCCCTATTGGGTTTATTTAATGGTTAAATGATTCCCTTTTCTCTGTAATAATATTATCGGGAATACCCTTGTTCCCTAGCATTCTGGATAATGGGTCCTATACCTGTACTATATTCTGTTGTACAGAGCTTATATATTATTCCCATCAGCCCCTCTCCTATTCGTACCCCAGTCTGGCTGAAGTATCACCCCCAGGAGAAGTGGGTACCGAATTAATAACAGAGAAAAAACGGGCAGCGGAAATCTTATCTGAAGGATCCAGTCCCATAAGAAAAGCCAAACAGGGTCCAGCCGGAGCCACTGTGGGAAATCACTTACCAACACCCTCCTCAGGGTCCTCATACGACAAGTAGTAGAAGGGAAATGGTTTGCCCACTCTGCCCCCATTTGGCAACCTCTGACTGAGGCTAAACAAACGTTTATCCTGGAACTTTCCGTAGCTCTTTCTGTGATGTTTACGGATGGTTCTCCCAAACCAACACTCCTCAAAGATGTTAAAAAGGAGCCTTCAGCCTCTTGGCAGGGTCACTGTGGAACAGTCCCTTTGACCCAACATCTGTTTGGTCAGAAGTTCTCCATATAACCACGTCTGTAGGTGTTTGACGACTTCACCGTAAACCCATTCCAGAGTATACGGCATATAAAACCTCCATTTCTCCCTCACCCATTGATGACACGCTTGGACCCAAGAGATGGTTCTAAACTTAAAGGGATCTGCCCTCCCTGAGGGTACCCAGAAGTCCTGATCATCGTGCAGGTCTGGTTGAATCTCTACTCCTCCCTCTGGCGATGGCCTTCTTGTCCTCAAGCTCATCCCTACTGGAGCTGACACACCATGGAGCTGTAATGGTTCCTGGATGGTGGAGGTCACAGGAGATGGTAGGAATTTCACAGAGGATGGACCCTTTTTAAATGGAGAGGGTGTGACACTGGGGGGCCTCAGCCATACTTACCCCTGAAGAAAGGGATAGCTTGTCCATGTCAGTACTGAGGGACCCAGAAGATGGCTTACTCTTGGGTTCCCTTAATGCTTTGCAGAGCCCAAGCCAACAATCATGGTGGCACCACATACAACTGGAATTGAAATCTCAGGCTTCTGTGGGCAACTCAATCTCACAATATGGTGCCACCACTTTCTGTCCCTCAGAGTTAGCTTTCTCCTCATAGCATATAGTGGTATCCACTACCGGGGGAAACGACTTGGCTCCAGCCAGAACGTCCAAGTCTTCCCACCCATCCCATCCTGCATCCACCATGGTGGGTGTTGTCGGTGGGTTTTCTCCTCTCACAACTAGGCACAAAATGGCGGTGGCAGTGACATATATCCGGGAACCACCTTTTGGAACTCTTGCACCAAAATGTTCTCAAGTCAGAAGAAAATAATGCAAGACTTGGAGACAGAAACTGTTTAAATGTAGAATTAGAGTGAAATTGGCAGTGACTGTGCCCACAGTAACCCACTTACTGGAATGGCGTATCGGAGAGCACTGGGTATATCCAGTAAGTAGCTGTTGTGTAGTATCCCTCCTAGATTATGGGGGTAGTTGCCTCCATTGTAGTAGCAGATGCTGGGGTGGTTTCAGATGCAGTACTAGGGAATATGAGGTTAGTAGTCTTAGTGATAGTAGATGATGCTGAGGTTGTCCCACTGCAGTAGTAGGGGATATGAGGCTAGTCATCTCAGTAGGAGATGCTGAGGTAGTTTCATTTGCAGTAGTAAGGAAAATTAGGTTAGCGGTCTCAGTGATAGAAGAAGATGTAGACGCGAATCCAGTTTTGGCAATAGAGGATATAAAGTTAGGGTTCTAGGTTTAAGAAGTAAGGGATATGAGGCTGGTTGTCTCAGGGGAAGAAGAAGATGTAGAGGTGGTACCAGTTTCGGCAGCAGATGATATAAAGTTAGGGTTCTAGGTTATAGAATTAAGGGATATGAGGCTGGTTGTCTCAGGGGAGGAAGAAGATGTAGACATGGTACCAGTTTCGGCAGCAGATGATATAAAGTTAGGGTTCTAGGTTATAGAATTAAGGGATATGAGGCTGGTTGTCTCAGGGGAGGAAGAAGATGTAGACATGGTACCAGTTTCGGCAGCAGATGATATAAAGTTAGGGTTCTAGGTTTAAGAAGTAGGGGGAATGAGGTTAGTGGTTTTGATGGTAGAAGACGATGTACATATGGTCCCATTTTTGGCAGTAGAGAATATCAATTTAGGGGTCTTGGTTGCAGTAGTAGGAGATATGAGGCTGGTGGTCTCAGTGGCATCAGGACATGCTGAGGTCTCCATTGCTGTACTAGGAGATATCAGACTATTCACTTCAGGGGTAAAATGAGACGGTGGTCTTAGTTGCAGTTGCGGAGAGTTATTGGCGGAAACAAATGTAGAGGTGGTCTCAGTTTTAGGAGTAGAAGATATGAAGTTAGTGGTCTCTCTTGCTGCAGTAGGGTATACAAGACTAGTGGTCTCAGTGGTAGAAGTAGATTTAGAGGTGGTCTCAGCTTTAGGAGTGGAGGATATGAAGTTAGCTGCCTCAGTGTCAACTCTAGGGAATATGAGGCTAGTGGTCACAGTGGCAGTAGGAGATTTTGAGGTGGTCTTCATTATCTCTCTAACTCCATCTGTACAGTTATTTCTTTACACATTCAGACTCCGCTCAGCCCACCTGGCCATTCCGTCAGTGAGGAAGGTTCAAAACTTGCCAGAGAGGCAAATTCTTTATAGGGCGGAACAATTAATAAATACCTACATGTGTGATGTGAAACTAACCCAAGGAGACTGGATGATGAGGAGAGACCTCCATTGTTTGGCACAGATTGTCTACAACCTGAAATGGGAGGAGCATTGGAATCTGTTGCTGCTGGACCCTAAATTGAGACCCTGGGTGTCCAATACTCCTGTGATGGCCAACAAATAAGCCACCAATCTAAAGGTCCATCTAGTTCATGCCCGAGTGGCCCACCTAAGAGACAAGGAAACCACTTGACTTGCCCTAAAGGTATATGTGTATGTATAAACTGTAAAGAGAGTCACATGACTTTTGTTTTGTATTTTAGTTATTTCCTTGTTTGTACAGCAGGTTGCCATGGCATGGAATTAGATCAATATACCAATAGGATGTATTGCTTCTAAATAGTACGGGTTCCCTTGGCAACACAGACATGCACATTAGATTTAGCCCAATGTTGGTGGAAGGGATGCGGCTTCATACGGGGATTATATAGAAAGTTTTGGGACACTTAATCCCCTAGAATTTATGTTCAAAAAATCCACATTCCCCAAGTACTTTCTTATTTACTGAGCGCTGAGTGCTGATTGGCTACTGTATTTCAGTTACTGTGATACCTGATAAGCTGATTCTCTTTGTATTTACAATAAATGTTTGATTTACCCTTTATATTAGTTTGTGGCGTGACTCTGTTATTTATCTTTATTTACTCTTCCCTTTCAGCTTTGCTTCCTCGTTCATCTCACAATAACAGGGAACTGGGACCTCAGGCGGCTCCTCCTCAGGCGCTGTGTGTGACTGGCTGCCCTCGGGCCCTCACTGGGGAGAGTGAAGGGGAGCAAATATAGTAGGGCAGAATGTAGGCAATAACGCAAAATTCAAACAGTAGGACAAGATGGAGACAGTAGGACAAGATGGAGACAGTAGGGCAAAATGAAGACAGAAGAGCAAAATGGAGACAGTAGGGCAAGATGGAGACAGAAGAGCAAAATGGAGACAGTAGGGCAAGATGGAGACAGTAGGGCAAGATGGAAACAGAAGAGCAAAATGGAGACAGTAGGGCAAGGTGGAGACAGTAGGGCAAGATGGAGACAGTAGGGCAAGATGGAGACAGAAGAGAAAAATGGAGACAGTAGGGCAAGATGGAGACAGTAGGGCAAGATGGAGACAGTAGGGCAAGATGGAGACAGTAGGGCAAGATGGAGACAGAAGAGCAAAATGGAGACAGTAGGGCAAGATGGAGACAGTAGGGCAAGATGGAGACAGTAGGACAAGATGGAGACAGTAGGGCAAGATGGAGACAGTAGGGCAAGATGGAGACAGTAGTGCAAGATGGAGACAGAAGAGCAAAATGGAGACAGTAGGGCAAGATGGAGACAGAAGAGCAAAATGGAGACAGTAGGACAAGATGGAGACAGTAGAGCTACATGGTACCAGTGGGGCAAAATGATTACAAAATAGCAAAATGGAGACAGTAGGGCCACATGGTGCCAGTAGGACAAAATAGAGACAAAAGAGAAAAATAGAGATAGTAGAACAAGATGGTGACAGTAGAGGAAGATGGAGATAATAGGGTAAGATACTGACAGTAGAGCAAGATGGAGACAGCAGGGCAAGATGGAGACAGTAGAGCAAAGTGGAGACATCAGGGCAAGATGGAGACAGTAGGGCAAGATGGAGACAGTAGAGCAAAGTGGAGACAGCAGGGCAAGATGGAGACAGCAGGACAAGATGGAGACAGTAGGGCAAGATGGAGACAGTAGAGCAAAGTGGAGACAGCAGGGCAAGATGGAGACAGTAGGGCAAGATGGAGACAGTAGGGCAAGATGGGGACAGTAGGACAAGATGGAGACAGTAGGGCAAGATGGAGACAGTAGGGCAAGGCTGGGACAGTAGGACAAGATGGAGACAGTAGGACAAGATGGAGACAGTAGGACAAGATGGAGTCAGTAGGGCAAGATGGTGACAGTAGGACAAGATGGAGACAGTAGGACAAGATGGAGACAGTAGGACAAGATGGAGACAGTAGGGCAAGATGGAGACAGTAGGACAAGATGGAGACAGTAGGGCAAGATGGAGACAGTAGGACAAGATGGAGACAGTAGGGCAAAAGGGAAACAACTGGGCAAGATGGCGACAGTAGGGCAAGATGGTAACAACATGGAAATAAGGAGATGGAAGTACAAGACTTTTTTTATTGTATCACAAAAGACCATCTATATTAAATGCCGATTGTTTGTATCTGAGGAAGACAGTATATACAGTAGGTACGTATATAGAATGTATCAGCCACATTGTCAAAACTAATTTTCTTTATTAAATATTTTTTTTAACAATGAATTGAAATAAATGGTAATGCCCGCCCCCCTTTCCTTCTTGTGCTTTTCTCTGGACCCAATTAGACGCAGCTCGGTGGCCTTTGTTGTCTTGCCACAAACCCAGGCCTGGGAGTCGGAACGTTGCACAATACTCCCCATTAGGCTCCCAGTGTGAGTCACGCACACTTATTGGTACAGTAAATGGGAAAATCCCAGGGCGGAAGGGTGACTCTATTAAATAATGAGCGGAAATATAATTAGAGACATTATGGTGCCTAATTAGACTTCAAGAATCTTGCAGAACGTGCCTATAGAAACCTAGAATAACATAGAATTCCCCTGTGAGCCAATTGAAATGCAGGTGAATTCCCCAATGGAAATCCCAGCAGATCTGGGTAAAAATGGCATGAAAATCTCCCTATGTAAGAAGTCTGACGTAGTGCTAGAAAACTGCATCCTCATTGGTGAATCCCATTGCATCTGTAATTAGGTCATTGGTCAACTTCTATGGAGAACCAGGGCCAGTGGGACTGTTTAGTTTTGTAGAGGGTAATTAGTTTCTGCTTCTTGCATGTCTTGTAGCCCAAGGGTAGCCATATTGGCTTCCTATTCACTGCTATAGATCTTGTAACATGTCCAGATTATGATTGGCTAGTTTGGCCTTAGGTCGAAGGTTAACATGACCCGGGGGTTTCTGTTTATGAGAAGCAACAGTTGCTTAGATGCCTCTACATACCAAGCATAAAGGCTGAGTGTGAAGTTGAACTTCCCCTTTAATCTGCAAAAAGAACCTGCGTTGGGACTTTGTTTGGGGCAAATAAAGAGAAGGAATGTGACCTTGTTATTGTGGTGAAATGATTTTGTGATTTACTTGCTCAGCAATTGGCTTTAGCCCTGATTAGAAACAATAAACCTGAATTTCAGCTTTCAGCAGCGAATTTGGCACCGGTATCGCTTCCTCCTTCGTTTCATATTACGGCTTCTGAGTTGCACCTTCAACTTACTGAGAGTTCCCTCCTACACGTTGCCTCATAAACCTCCCTCTCATGAGTTACATATACAGCCCAATAAACAACCATCTATGGCCTCAGGAGACAGCAGGGCAAGATGGGGACAGTATGGCAAGATGGAGACAGTAGGGCAAGATGGGGACAGTAGGGCAAGATGGAGACAGTAGGGCAAGATGGAGACAGTAGGGCAAGATGGAGACAGTAGGGCAAGATGGGGACAGTAGGACAAGATGGAGACAGTAGGGCAAGATGGGGACAGTAGGGCAAGATGGAGACAGTAGGGCAAGATGGGGACAGTAGGACAAGATGGGGAGAGAAGAGAAAATTAGGCAGGGTACATTGCACAACCAGGGACCCCTCTGAGCTCTTTAGCTTCCCCCCCCCAAGATTCTGCTCTAGGCATGAGCTTTTTGGTGCATTTATGGTAAATATGGCCCTACACTTACCCCGGCAGCATGGAGCCCAAAGAGATGGATTCTCACAGGAGAAGTATCATTTGGCACTGAAGTGGGTGTCCCTTGAATAACCCCCACTTACAGGGGTGAGTGAATACTTTCACTTTAATGCACT
Organism: Xenopus tropicalis; assembly: GCF_000004195.4. NCBI lineage: Eukaryota > Metazoa > Chordata > Amphibia > Anura > Pipidae > Xenopus > Xenopus tropicalis. Next base: position 150,622,150 of record NC_030682.2, on the reverse strand, counting down.
TTGTGTAGAATCAGAATATTCCTGTGACCTACTCCCTTTATATGAACTAGCGCCATCTTGTGGGGGTTTTACAAAGTTTAATTCTCTCAGATGGGTGCTGCCCTCTAGTGGAGAGCTGCTGTTAGAGACTATTTTCTGTAAGCACAGTACCTCTCCATGGCCAGCAGGCGGTGCCTGGGTTTCTTGTTTCCATTAGGTGCCTGTCCTGCCCTGCAGTACAACTGAATGATACAGCCTGGGATATTCAATATACAGCCTGGGATATTCAATATACAGCCTGGGATATGCAATATATAGCCTGGGATATTCAATATACAGCCTGGGATATTCAATAAACAGCCTGGGATATTCAATATACAGCCTGGGATATTCAATATACAGCCTGGGATATTCAATATACAGCCTGGGATATTCAATATACAGCCTGGGATATTCAATATACAGCCTGGGAGATTCAATATACAGCCTGGGATATTCAATATACAGCCTGGGATATTCAATATACAGCCTGGGATATTCAATATACAGCCTGGGATATTCAATATACAGCCTGGGATATTCGATATACAGCCTGGGATATTCAATATACAGCCTGGGATATGCAATATACAGCCTGGGATATTCAATATACAGCCTGGGATATTCAATATACAGCCTGGGATATTCAATTTATAGCCTGGGATATTCAATATACAGCCTGGGATATTCAATTTATAGCCTGAGATATTCAATATACAGCCTGGGATATTCAATATACAGCCTGGGATATTCAATATACAGCCTGGGATATTCAATATACAGCCTGGGATATTCAATATACAGCCTGGGATATTCAATATACAGCCTGGGATATTCAATATACAGCCTGGGATATTCAATATACAGCCTGGGATATTCAATATACAGCCTGGGATATTCAATTTATAGCCTGGGATATTCAATATACAGCCTGGGATATTCAATTTATAGCCTGAGATATTCAATATACAGCCTGGGATATTCAATATACAGCCTGGGATATTCAATATACAGCCTGGGATAATCAATATACAGCCTGGGATATTCAATATACAGCCTGGGATATTCAACATACAGCCTGGGATATTCAATATACAGCCTGTGATATTCAACATACAGCCTGGGATATTCAATATACAGCCTGGGATATTCAATATACAGCCTGGGATATTCAACATACAGCCTGGGATATTCAATATACAGCCTGGGATATTCAACATACAGCCTGGGATAATCAATATACAGCCTGGGATAATCAATATACAGCCTGGGATATTCAATATACAGCCTGGGATATTCAATATACAGCCAGGGATATTCAATATACAGCCAGGGATATTCAATATACAGCCTGGGATATTCAATATAAAGCCTGGGATATTCAATATACAGCCTGGGATATTCAATTTATAGCCTGGGATATTCAATATACAGCCTGGGATATTCAATTTATAGCCTGAGATATTCAATATACAGCCTGGGATATTCAATATACAGCCTGGGATAATCAATATACAGCCTGGGATATTCAATATACAGCCTGGGATATTCAACATACAGCCTGGGATATTCAATATACAGCCTGGGATAATCAATATACAGCCTGGGATATTCAATATACAGCCTGGGATATTCAACATACAGCCTGGGATATTCAATATACAGCCTGGGATAATCAATATACAGCCTGGGATATCCAATATACAGCCTGGGATATTCAACATACAGCCTGGGATATTCAATATACAGCCTGGGATATTCAATATACAGCCTGGGATATTAAATATACAGCCTGGGATATTCAATATACAGCCTGGGATAATCAATATACAGCCTGGGATATTCAATATACAGCCTGGGATATTCAACATACAGCCTGGGATAATCAATATACAGCCTGGGATAATTAATATACAGCCTGGGATATTCAATATACAGCCTGGGATAATCAATATACAGCCTGGGATATTCAATATACAGCCTGGGATAATCAATATACAGCCTGGGATATTCAATATACAGCCTGGGATATTCAATATACAGCCTGGGATATTCAATATACAGCCTGGGATATTCAATATACAGCCTGGGATATTCAATATACAGCCTGGGATATTCAATATACAGCCTGGGATAATCAATATACAGCCTGGGATATTCAATATACAGCCTGGGATATTCAACATACAGCCTGGGATAATCAATATACAGCCTGGGATAATTAATATACAGCCTGGGATATGCAATATACAGCCTGGGATATTCAATATACAGCCTGGGATATTCAATATACAGCCTGGGATATTCAATGTTTAGCCTGGGATATTCAATTTATAGCCTGGGATATTCAATATACAGCCTGGGATATTCAATATACAGCCTGGGATATTCAATTTATAGCCTGGGATATTCAACATACAGCCTGGGATATTCAATTTATAGCCTGGGATATTAAATATATAGCCTGGGATATCCAGTTTTATAGCCTGGGATATTCAATTTACAGCCTGGGATATTCAATTTACAGCCTGGGATATTCAATATACAGCCTGGGATATTCAATATACAGCCTGGGATATTCAATGTATAGCCTGGGATATTCAATATACAGCCTGGGATATTCAATGTATAGCCTGGGATATTCAATATACAGCCTGGGATATTCAATTTATAGCCTGGGATATTCAATATACAGCCTGGGATATTCAATATACAGCCTGGGATATTCAATATACAGCCTGGGATATTCAATTTATAGCCTGGGATATTCAATTTACAGCCTGGGATATTCAATATACAGCCTGGGATATTCAATATACAGCCTGGGATATTCAATGTATAGCCTGGGATATTCAATATACAGCCTGGGATATTCAATTTATAGCCTGGGATATTCAATATACAGCCTGGGATATTCAATTTACAGCCTGGGATATTCAATTTATAGCCTGGGATATTCAATATACAGCCTGGGATATTCAATATACAGCCTGGGATATTCAATGTATAGCCTGGGATATTCAATATACAGCCTGGGATATTCAATATACAGCCTGGGATATTCAATGTTTAGCCTGGGATATTCAATGTATAGCCTGGGATATTCAATATACAGCCTGGGATATTCAATATACAGCCTGGGTTATTCAATATACAGCCTGGGATATTCAATATACAGCCTGGGATATTCAACATACAGCCTGGGATAATCAATATACAGCCTGGGATAATTAATATACAGCCTGGGATATTCAATATACAGCCTGGGATATGCAATATACAGCCTGGGATATTCAACATACAGCCTGGGATATTCAATATACAGCCTGGGATATTCAATGTAGAGCCTGGGATATGCAATATACAGCCTGGGATATTCAATATACAGCCTGGGATATTCAATATACAGCCTGGGATATTCAATATACAGCCTGGGATATTCAACATACAGCCTGGGATATTCAATATACAGCCTGGGATATTCAACATACAGCCTGGGATAATCAATATACAGCCTGGGATATTCAATATACAGCCTGGGATATTCAATATACAGCCTGGGATATTCAATATACAGCCTGGGATAATCAATATACAGCCTGGGATATTCAACATACAGCCTGGGATATTCAATATACAGCCTGGGATATTCAATATACAGCCTGGGATATTCAATATACAGCCTGGGATATTCAACATACAGCCTGGGATAATCAATATACAGCCTGGGATAATCAATATACAGCCTGGGATATTCAATATACAGCCTGGGATATTCAATATACAGCCTGGGATATTCAATATACAGCCTGGGATATTCAATATACAGCCTGGGATATTCAATATACAGCCTGGGATATGCAATATACAGCCTGGGATATTCAATATACAGCCTGGGATATGCAATATACAGCCTGGGATATTCAATATACAGCCTGGGATATTCAATATACAGCCTGGATATGCAATATACAGCCTGGGATGTTCAATATACAGCCTGGGATATTCAGTATACAGCCTGGGATATTCAATATACAGCCTGGGATATGCAATATACAGCCTGGGATATTCAATATACAGCCTGGGATATTCAATATACAGCCTGGGATATTCCAATATACAGCCTGGGATATTCAATATACAGCCTGGGATATGCAATATACAGCCTGGGATATTCAATATACAGCCTGGGATATGCAATATACAGCCTGGGATATTCAATATACAGCCTGGGATATTCAATATACAGCCTGGGATATTCAATATACAGCCTGGGATATTCAATATACAGCCTGGGATATTCAATATAACAGCCTGGGATATGCAATATACAGCCTGGGATATTCAATATACAGCCTGGGATATGCAATATACAGCCTGGGATATTCAATATACAGCCTGGGATATTATACAGCTGGATGCAATATACAGCCTGGGATATTCAATATACAGCCTGGGATATTCAGTATACAGCCTGGGATATTCAATATACAGCCTGGGATATGCAATATACAGCCTGGGATATTCAATATACAGCCTGGGATATTCCAATATACAGCCTGGGATATTCAATGTTTAGCCTGGGATATTCAATTTATAGCCTGGGATATTCAATATACAGCCTGGGATATTCAAATATACAGCCTGGGATATTCAATTTATAGCCTGGGATATTCAACATACAGCCTGGGATATTCAATTTATAGCCTGGGATATTAAATATATAGCCTGGGATATCCAGTTTTATAGCCTGGGATATTCAATTTACAGCCTGGGATATTCAATTTACAGCCTGGGATATTCAATATACAGCCTGGGATATTCAATATACAGCCTGGGATATTCAATGTATAGCCTGGGATATTCAATATACAGCCTGGGATATTCAATGTATAGCCTGGGATATTCAATATACAGCCTGGGATATTCAATTTATAGCCTGGGATATTCAATATACAGCCTGGGATATTCAATATACAGCCTGGGATATTCAATATACAGCCTGGGATATTCAATTTATAGCCTGGGATATTCAATTTACAGCCTGGGATATTCAATATACAGCCTGGGATATTCAATATACAGCCTGGGATATTCAATGTATAGCCTGGGATATTCAATATACAGCCTGGGATATTCAATTTATAGCCTGGGATATTCAATATACAGCCTGGGATATTCAATTTACAGCCTGGGATATTCAATTTATAGCCTGGGATATTCAATATACAGCCTGGGATATTCAATATACAGCCTGGGATATTCAATGTATAGCCTGGGATATTCAATATACAGCCTGGGATATTCAATATACAGCCTGGGATATTCAATGTTTAGCCTGGGATATTCAATGTATAGCCTGGGATATTCAATATACAGCCTGGGATATTCAATATACAGCCTGGGTTATTCAATATACAGCCTGGGATATTCAATATACAGCCTGGGATATTCAACATACAGCCTGGGATAATCAATATACAGCCTGGGATAATTAATATACAGCCTGGGATATTCAATATACAGCCTGGGATATGCAATATACAGCCTGGGATATTCAACATACAGCCTGGGATATTCAATATACAGCCTGGGATATTCAATGTAGAGCCTGGGATATGCAATATACAGCCTGGGATATTCAATATACAGCCTGGGATATTCAATATACAGCCTGGGATATTCAATATACAGCCTGGGATATTCAACATACAGCCTGGGATATTCAATATACAGCCTGGGATATTCAACATACAGCCTGGGATAATCAATATACAGCCTGGGATATTCAATATACAGCCTGGGATATTCAATATACAGCCTGGGATATTCAATATACAGCCTGGGATAATCAATATACAGCCTGGGATATTCAACATACAGCCTGGGATATTCAATATACAGCCTGGGATATTCAATATACAGCCTGGGATATTCAATATACAGCCTGGGATATTCAACATACAGCCTGGGATAATCAATATACAGCCTGGGATAATCAATATACAGCCTGGGATATTCAATATACAGCCTGGGATATTCAATATACAGCCTGGGATATTCAATATACAGCCTGGGATATTCAATATACAGCCTGGGATATTCAATATACAGCCTGGGATATGCAATATACAGCCTGGGATATTCAATATACAGCCTGGGATATGCAATATACAGCCTGGGATATTCAATATACAGCCTGGGATATTCAATATACAGCCTGGGATATGCAATATACAGCCTGGGATATTCAATATACAGCCTGGGATATTCAGTATACAGCCTGGGATATTCAATATACAGCCTGGGATATGCAATATACAGCCTGGGATATTCAATATACAGCCTGGGATATTCAATATACAGCCTGGGATATTCAATATACAGCCTGGGATATTCAATATACAGCCTGGGATATGCAATATACAGCCTGGGATATTCAATATACAGCCTGGGATATGCAATATACAGCCTGGGATATTCAATATACAGCCTGGGATATGCAATATACAGCCTGGGATATTCAATATACAGCCTGGGATATTCAGTATACAGCCTGGGATATTCAATATACAGCCTGGGATATGCAATATACAGCCTGGGATATTCAATATACAGCCTGGGATATTCAATATACAGCCTGGGATATTCAATGTTTAGCCTGGGATATTCAATTTATAGCCTGGGATATTCAATATACAGCCTGGGATATTCTATATACAGCCTGGGATATTCAATTTATAGCCTGGGATATTCAACATACAGCCTGGGATATTCAATTTATAGCCTGGGATATTAAATATATAGCCTGGGATATCCAGTTTTATAGCCTGGGATATTCAATTTACAGCCTGGGATATTCAATTTACAGCCTGGGATATTCAATATACAGCCTGGGATATTCAATATACAGCCTGGGATATTCAATGTATAGCCTGGGATATTCAATATACAGCCTGGGATATTCAATGTATAGCCTGGGATATTCAATATACAGCCTGGGATATTCAATTTATAGCCTGGGATATTCAATATACAGCCTGGGATATTCAATATACAGCCTGGGATATTCAATATACAGCCTGGGATATTCAATTTATAGCCTGGGATATTCAATTTACAGCCTGGGATATTCAATATACAGCCTGGGATATTCAATATACAGCCTGGGATATTCAATGTATAGCCTGGGATATTCAATATACAGCCTGGGATATTCAATTTATAGCCTGGGATATTCAATATACAACCTGGGATATTCAATATACAGCCTGGGATATTCAATATACAGCCTTGGATATTCAATTTATAGCCTGGGATATTCAATATACAGCCTGGGATATTCAATATACAGCCTGGGATATTCAATGTATAGCCTGGGATATTCAATATACAGCCTGGGATATTCAATATACAGCCTGGGATATTCAATGTTTAGCCTGGGATATTCAATGTATAGCCTGGGATATTCAATATACAGCCTGGGATATTCAATATACAGCCTGGGTTATTCAATATACAGCCTGGGATATTCAATATACAGCCTGGGATATTCAATATACAGCCTGGGATATTCAATATACAGCCTGGGATATTCAATATACAGCCTGGGATATTCAATATACAGCCTGGGATATTCAATATTCAATAATATAGATACTGAAACTCATCCATAATCACTGACAGTTGTAGGATTCACTAATCACATAATGTTAAATGTTAAAAAGAAGCTATGAATTCAGTTTTAATAAATATTTATATTTTGGAGGTTAATTCATTGGTATATATTTCTGACTTTGTCTCTATTTTTTTTATTTGCTTTACTATTCTGCCTCTCTACTTGTCAGGGTCCTATCTGTTACTGTGATTAAAGATACTGCCTGGTTGCTATGGACAGTGAGTCCCTAGCAACCGGGTAATAGTTTAGCTTCCAATATAGAGAGGCGCAGAGCATAGAAGTGAATTAACACAGCTAAAGTAGGGAATTCCTCTCCTGATACAACCAGCCTGTTGGTGGTTCCTTCTCCCCTGAACACTAGGGGGCGCACAAGCAAATACAAACCCTGTTTGTCCAGCTGTGTGGCTGTAGTACCTCTCCCTGGCCAGCAGGCTTCTTGTATTCTTGTTTCCATTGGGTGCCTGTCCAGCCCTGCAGTGCAACCAAATGATCCAGCTTGTAGTCACATGTATGTATGTATGTAACTGCTTGCCCCATAGAAGCCCCACTCTCTCTATACTCTGTGCCCTGGGGTAGACTGAACCAGGGGCAGGGGCAGTTCTTTATCATTAAGACTATGGCTTTCTGCTCAGCTAAGATACCGCATTCTAATGAGAGATCTACTGTGGCCCCAAGGGCCCCGGCACTGCTGCAACCCAACTTAACCCTTTATTGCTCCTGGAACTGCAGAGTAGACCCAGGCCAATCAGTGAGCCAATCATGTGTCTCCCGGGGCTTTGTGGCCCTTCTCTAAATACCCCGCCGCCCAACCTCCAGAACGAGAAATTGTCTCAGAATTTCTTTTACATTTAAGATGAAAATCCCTGGATTCCAAACTTTTGAATCCTTTGAGATTCCCCAAACCCCCTTTTTATTTCCGACCGGGGATTCATAACGGATCCTTCCAAAGTCACAGAGATCCCATCCTGGCGCCTTCCCACCGGCCCTATCAGCGCCCTGCTTAATAGCGCCCTATTCTGGCCCTGGGGCAAAGCCTGGTGACTAGGGGTAATAAACAGAAGGATGTAAGAATGTTGTTGCTTTGTGTTCTAGTTGTTCCTCCTGCAGCAGCTCTGCTCCTCAGCAGCTGGTTGCTAGGGTCCAAATTATCTTAGCAACCAGGGAGTAATTTGAATGAGAGGCTGGTATATGAATAGGGGCTGAATAAGGTACATAAAGTAACAATAAGAATAAAACTGGAGCCTCACAGAGCAATAGGGTTTGGCTGCCGGGGTCAGTGACCCCCATTTGAAAGCTGCAAAGAGTCAGAAGAAGAAGGGAAATAATTAAAAAACTATACAAAATAAATAATGAAGACCAATAGAAAAGTTGCCAGGAATAGAGCATTCTATAACATACTAAAAGTTAACTTAAAGGATCCGGGCACCATGGAAGTTGTAGTTCAGTAACCCAGAAATCCTCAGCTGTCTCAGTAGCCGTATCTCCTGTCTGTCTGCTCTACATCTCTGTACCGAGGTAGTTGAACTGCAAATCTTTGCGTATTCTTATGGGCCATACTGCATAGTGTAATGATTACAGCTATTTCTATATAGGGCACGTATTTGCTTAGGTTGGGATAACAATGATAATGATAGAATACAAAGAATAAATACATTTGCGCAACTGTTGTTCAACTACAAGTCTCTGCCCACTGACAGGTTTATTTGATCACGTGACCGTTTTTGTAGAAGACATCAATCTGTGAGAGTTATAGTTCTGTGAGAGTTGTAGTTCTGTGAGAGTTATAGTTCTGTGAGAGTTGTAGTTTGTGAGAGTTGTAGTTCTGTGTGAGTTGTAGTTCTGTGTGAGAGTTGTAGTTCTGTGAGAGTTGTAGTTCTGTGAGAGTTGTAGTTCTGTGAGAGTTGTAGTTCTGTGTGAGTTGTAGTTCTGTGAGAGTTGTAGTTCTGTGTGAGTTGTAGTTCTGTGTGAGTTGTAGTTCTGTGAGAGTTGTAGTTCTGTGTGAGTTGTAGTTCTGTGAGAGTTGTAGTTCTGTGTGAGTTGTAGTTCTGTGTGTGAGTTGTAGTTCTGTGTGAGAGTTGTAGTTCTGTGTGAGTTGTAGTTCTGTGTGAGAGTTGTAGTTCTGTGTGAGTTGTAGTTCTGTGTGTGAGTTGTAGTTCTGTGTGAGAGTTGTAGTTCTGTGTGAGTTGTAGTTCTGTGTGTGAGTTGTAGTTCTGTGTGAGTTGTCGTTCTGTGTGTGAGTTGTAGTTCTGTGTGAGTTGTAGTTCTGTGTGAGTTGTAGTTCTGTGTGTGAGTTGTAGTTCTGTGTAAGTTGTAGTTCTGTGAGAGTTGTAGTTCTGTAAGAGTTGTAGTTCTGTGTGAGAGTTGTAGTTCTGTGAGAGTTATAGTTCTGTGAGAGTTGTAGTTCTGTGTGAGAGTTGTAGTTCTATGAGAGTTATAGTTCTGTGAGAGTTGTAGTTCTGTGAGAGTTGTAGTTCTGTGAGAGTTGTAGTTCTGTGAGAGTTGTAGTTCTGTGAGAGTTGTAGTTCTGTGAGAGTTGTAGTTCTGTGAGAGTTATAGTTCTGTGAGAGTTATAGTTCTGTGAGAGTTATAGTACCCAATTTTGGGGGGGTTTATTGGGGGAGCCTGATCACCTGCCTATTGGGACTGTTTGGATTGAGGGACAGGGGGGTGGGGCTAGTAGGCGGGCTCTAATTTTAAGCCACTCCCTCTGGGACACAGTTCAGTATTTCACAAAGGATTTAGTCGCTCCCTGCTTTGTTTTCATTTGGAAAAATGTGACATTTGGGCAGAGAATGTGGAACTAATCCCCTCATCTCTGAGCCGTGACACCAGCCATTGTGTGAGCAACTAAACCAACAGTGATCCCCAAATGGTGGGGCCCCAGGGCCGGTTAACATCACAACTACCTGCTGACATGATACCCTCAGGGCTCATAGCAACACACCTTTTTCTGTCATGTGCTCCGGGCCCATAGCAACACGCCTAACGACTGACACTGATCCCACAGACACTTGCATTTGGCACCAATAGTGACGGGGAACCCACTTGGCCACTGTCATTGGTATGTACAGTACAAGCAGGGTCAGACTGAGGGGTGCAGGGGCCACTGGGGCTCCCATCCCAGGGGCCCTATACTGCTGCGCTGCAAGTTGGAGTGATATCCCCCCCCCTCACCCCCAGCAGCCAATCAGCAGAACAATGGGAAGGGAGCAAGATAGCAGCTCCCAGTAGGTATCAGAATAGCACTCAATAGTAAGAAATCCAAGTCCGGCTTGGGACTCCTCCAGTTACATGGGAGTAGGAGAAACAATAGGTTAGCTGAAAGCAGTTCTAATGTGTAGCGCTGGCTGAAAGCTCAGACTCAGGCACACTTTACTGCTGCGCTGCAAGTTGGAGTGATATCCCCCTCCCCCTCCCCCCCAGCAGCCAATCAGCAGAACAATGGGAAGGGAGCAAGATAGCGGCTCCCAGTAGGTATCAGAATAGCACTCAATAGTAAGAAATCCAAGTCCGGCTTGGGACTCCTCCAGTTACATGGGAGTAGGAGAAACAATAGGTTAGCTGAAAGCAGTTCTAATGTGTAGCGCTGGCTGAAAGCTCAGACTCAGGCACACTTTACTGCTGCGCTGCAAGTTGGAGTGATATCCCCCCCTCCCCCCCAGCAGCCAATCAGCAGAACAATGGGAAGGGAGCAAGATAGCAGCTCCCAGTAGGTATCAGAATAGCACTCAATAGTAAGAAATCCAAGTCCGGCTTGGGACTCCTCCAGTTACATGGGAGTGGGAGAAACAATAGGTTAGGGGAAGGGGCCCGGCTGAGTATAAGGATTTTTCTAGCCTCATATAAAACTGCATTTGTGATGTTTTGAGATATGATGTAACGTTCCTACACGCAGGGAACATTCCGTGTATGCGCTGTATGTTTATATCACATGACACGGCGTGACCCTGAAACAGACGGACGGTTATTTATATACAGAGACAAATACCAAATGGGTGCCAGCACCCAAACTAAAGGAAACAAAGGCCCAAGTTACGGACCATTCAGAAAAGACAAACACAGAGAGACGGATCATGTGACTGGCTTTTGTACTTACTCTAACACTCCCATAATGCACTGTGGCTCAGTCAGCTGCTCAGACATGTGACTTGTTCCAGTAGAATTCTACTCGTTGCTTCATCTCTCATTGTTCGTCGGCCATTTAATAACGGGCGGATTTTTTTTTTTCTGATTCAGATTTTTTAGCATTAAACGTGGCGGAAAAAAAAAGTCACAACTTTTTCAAGATTTACTTTGCAACAAAATGGCTAAAACCTGAATTTTGACAATTTACTAAATCTGTCCCTAAGTCTCAATCTGATTGGTTCCTCACGATGTGCCTGCCGGGAATTCTCTGGCTAAAGCTGCCCATACACCATTACATCTGCTAGTCTGCTCCGCCCCCCTAGGGGCAGTAATGAGCGACTCTGTCCTGTTCCGCTTTGCCGAAAATTTAGCAAAACTGCTGAAAATATGGCTACTGCATGCACCTTTTTTGTCGCAACCACAACTTTTTTGATGCAACCGTGACTTATTTGATGCAACTTTTTGTCGCAACCACATCTTTTCTTATGCGATGTGACTTTTTTTGACATGACTGGAACTTTTTTTGACATGACTGCGACTTTTTTAGACGCAACTGCAACTTTTTCGACTCAACCGGGCCTTATAAGATGCACCTGTAATTGTTTTGTTGACATTTTTAATGTGACCATGATTTTCTTGACACGCCCGCAACTTTTTTTTATGCAACTGTGACTTTTTTTATGTGACTGTGATTTTTTGTGTTGCAACTGTGACTTTTTGATGCAACTGTGACTTTTTTTGATGCAACTGTGACTTTTTAATGCAACTGTGACTTTTTTTGCTGCGGCCGTGACTTTTTTTGATGCAACTCTGACTTTTTTTTTATGCAACTCTGACTTTTTTTGATGTGACTGTGACTTTTTTTGCTGCGACTTTGACTCTTTTTTTGCTGCGACTGTGACTTTTTTTGATGCGACTGTGACTTTTTTTGATGCAACTGTGACTTTTTTTGATGTGACTTTTTTTTTATGCAGCCGTGACTTTTTTTTTATGCAACTCTGACTTTTTTTGATGCGACTGTGACTTTTTTTGATGCGACTGTGACTTTTTTTGATGCAACTGTGACTTTTTGATGCAACTGTGACTTTTTTTGCTGCGGCCGTGACTTTTTTTGATGTGACTGTGACTTTTTTTATGCAACTATGACTTTTTCTAAAGTGACTGTGACTTTTTTTGATGCAACTGTGACTTTTTTGATGCAACTGTGACTTTTTTTGATGTGACTTTTTTTTTATGCAGCCGTGACTTTTTTTTTATGCAACTCTGACTTTTATTGATGTGACTGTGACTTTTTTTGATGCGGCCGTGACTTTTTTTGATGTGACTGTGACTTTATTTGATACAACTGTGACTTTTTTTGATGCAACTGTGACTTTTTTTGATGTGACTTTTTTTTATGCAACTCTGACTTTATTTGATGCAACTGTGACTTTTTTTGATGTGACTGTGACTTTTTTGATGTGACTGTGACTTTTTTGATGCGGCCGTGACTTTTTTTGATGTGACTGTGACTTTTTTGATGTGACTGTGACTTTTTTGATGCGGCCGTGACTTTTTTTGATGTGACTGTGACTTTTTTTGATGTGACTGTGACTTTTTTTGATACAACTGTGACTTTTTTTATGCAACTGTGACTTATTTTGATGTGACTGTGACTTTTTTGATGTGACTGTGACTTTTTTGATGCGGCCGTGACTTTTTTTTGATGTGACTGTGACTTTTTTTTATACAACTGTGACTTTTTTTGATGCGACCGGTTGATGCAACTATGACTTTTTTTTGATGCGACTGTGACTTTTTTTGATGCGACTGTGACTTTTTTTTTATGCGACTGTGACTTTTTTTGATACAACTATGACTTTTTTTTGATGCGACTGTGTTTTTTTTCTTATGCGACTGTGACTTTTTTTGATACAACTGTGACTTTTTTTGATACAACTATGACTTTTTTTTGATGCGACTGTGACTTTTTTTGATGCGACTGTGACTTTTTTTTTATGCGACTGACTTTTTTTGATACAACTGTGACTTTTTTTGATACAACTATGACTTTTTTTTGATGCGACTGTGACTTTTTTTTATACAACTGTGACTTTTTTTGATGCGACTGTGACTTTTTTTGATACAACTGTGACTTTTTTTGATACAACTATGACTTTTTTTTGATGCGACTGTGACTTTTTTTTATACAACTGTGACTTTTTTTGATGCAACTATGACTTTTTTTTGATGCGACTGTGACTTTTTTTGATGCGACTGTGACTTTTTTTTGATGCGACTGTGACTTTTTTTGATACAACTGTGACTTTTTTTGATACAACTATGACTTTTTTTTGATGCGACTGTGACTTTTTTTTTATGCGACTGTGACTTTTTTTGATGCAACTGTGACTTTTTTTGATACAACTATGACTTTTTTTTGATGCGACTGTGACTTTTTTTGATGCGACTGTGACTTTTTTTTTATGCGACTGTGACTTTTTTTGATACAACTGTGACTTTTTTTGATGCAACTATGACTTTTTTTTGATGCGACTGTGACTTTTTTTTTATGCGACTGTGACTTTTTTAATGCAACTGTGACTTTTTTTGATGCAACTGTGACTTTTTATGCGACTGTGACTTTTTTAATGCAACTGTGACTTTTTATTATGCGACTGTGACCTTTTTTGATGAGACCGTGACTTTTTTCTTACTCTTTTTGTTGTGGTAAATTTTTGTTGTAGCAAAATTTTGCTGCGGTTTTGTGAAAAAATTTGCCAATGGCGAAATTTGGAATTACGCAGCGAATTGATACCTGGCGAAACATTTTACTCATCACTAAAGGTGGGGGATATCGGGGCCCGGGGCCAAATGATCGGATTACAATGACGGGAATACAAACAATCGGAGGACATTAGTGAGCCGATTCAGCCCTCCATCCAATGGGAAATCAAACCTACCAGATTATTGGGCAGATAAGCTGCTATATTGGTCTAAAGGAGCCAAATTGGCAGCCTAAATCTGTTCGTGTGTGGCCCAACCTATAGGTGCACATTGTGCCCATGTGAAATTAAAAAAATTCAAACTTTTTGTACAAAAACTTCCAAACTCAAATGACAAATTATGGTTCCAAACCTCAGAATGTTCACTATTCCTTAAGCACAAGAAATCCGAAATCTTCCCGGGGCGAGATTTATGCGGTTTGTAGATCCATTGAAAATGATAAGTAGAGTACGAATTTGATTCATTTCATTTTTCACAGTTTAATTCGGATTTGGTTCGACATTCGACAGAATGGTGGGTTTGGGGGTTCGGCCGAACCCAAAAAAGTGGGTTCGGTGCACCCCTAATTCAATTTTTTAAATGAACATCGTTTGGTAAAATTTCATATATCAATGCCAAAGCCGCCCCCTCCCCAGTTCCATTCTGGTGTTTATACTGAGACGTTCTACCCATGGAGTAAAGCAAGAGGGAGAGGTCCATCCCCAGACAGACACATGGGCTTCTCATGATGGAGCGGCTCTAACACGGCAGGAACAGGTCGGGCCAGTTACACGGGACTTTGCGTGTTTCTCATTCTTCTGTTTGGCGGAGGTGTCGGTCTGTGGGGAGTATAAAGCCAAGGGGAACCTTGTGCTCCAGAACCAGACAAACTCAAGTCAAGATGAAGAGCCTCTTCTTCTCAGTCACCCTTCTGGGCTGCTTTCTGCATTCAGGTAAGGTCGGGATTGGGGGGCATGAAGGGTACGGCGACCAAATGCGGAAAAGGTGGATTTCTCGGAAAATAAATTGTCGGTGAATTTCTGTTGAATCAACATTTGCAGCCTGGTAAAGGGCAACATTTCCAGCGTTGATCATTTCAATGCACAGAACATTGAAGGTTTATCTCTTACCATCGTGAAGGAGCAATTCACTGGGCTTTATATGGTGCTGAGATTGTAATACTGACGAGTTTAAAGGGGAACTGTCGGCAAAATTTAATATAAGCTTCATCTCACGGAAATAAGAAACTAAGTAGTAGTATAATCTTGTAAAAGTTCTGTACTGTTTATAAATATAGGTATGGGACCTGTTATCCAGAATGCTGGGGGCATCTTTCTGTAATTTGGATCTCCATACCTTAAATCTATCATTTAAACCTTAAATAAACCCAATAGGGCTGTTCTGCCCCAATAAGGGGTAATTATATCTTAGTTGGGATCAAGTACAGGTACTGTTTTATTATTACAGAGAAAAGGGAATCATTTAACCATTAAATAAACCCAATAGGGCTGTTCTGCCCCAATAAGGGGTAATTATATCTTAGTTGGGATCAAGTACAGGTACTGTTTTATTATTACAGAGAAATGGGAATCATTTAACCATTAAATAAACCCAATAGGGCTGTTCTGCCCCAATAAGGGGTAATTATATCTTAGTTGGGATCAAGTACAGGTACTGTTTTATTATTACAGAGAAATGGGAATCATTTAACCATTAAATAAACCCAATAGGGCTGTTCTGCCCCCAATAAGGGGTAATTATATCTTAGTTGGGATCAAGTACAGGTACTGTTTTATTATTACAGAGAAAAGGGAATCATTTAACCATTAAATAAACCCAATAGGGCTGTTCTGCCCCAATAAGGGGTAATTATATCTTAGTTGGGATCAAGTACAGGTACTGTTTTATTATTACAGAGAAAAGGGAATCATTTAACCATTAAATAAACCCAATAGGGCTGTTCTGCCCCCAATAAGGGGTAATTATATCTTAGTTGGGATCAAGTACAGGTACTGTTTTATTATTACAGAGAAAAGGGAATCATTTAACCATTAAATAAACCCAATAGGGCTGTTCTGCCCCAATAAGGGGTAATTATATCTTAGTTGGGATCAAGTACAGGTACTGTTTTATTATTACAGAGAAAAGGGAATCATTTAACCATTAAATAAACCCAATAGGGCTGTTCTGCCCCCAATAAGGGGTAATTATATCTTAGTTGGGATCAAGTACAGGTACTGTTTTATTATTACAGAGAAAAGGGAATCATTTAACCATTAAATAAATCCAATAGGGCTGTTCTGCCCCCAATAAGGGGTAATTATATCTTAGTTGGGATCAAGTACAGGTACTGTTTTATTATTACAGAGAAAAGGGAATCATTTAACCATTAAATAAACCCAATAGGGCTGTTCTGCCCCAATAAGGGGTAATTATATCTTAGTTGGGATCAAGTACAGGTACTGTTTTATTATTACAGAGAAAAGGGAATCATTTAACCATGAAATAAACCCAATAGGGCTGTTCTGCCCCAATAAGGGGTAATTATATCTTAGTTGGGATCAAGTACAGGTACTGTTTTATTATTACAGAGAAAAGGGAATCATTTAACCATGAAATAAACCCAATAGGGCTGTTCTGCCCCAATAAGGGGTAATTATATCTTAGTTGGGATCAAGTACAGGTACTGTTTTATTATTATAGAGAAAAGGGAATCATTTAACCATTAAATAAACCCAATAGGGCTGTTCTGCCCCAATAAGGGGTAATTATATCTTAGTTGGGATCAAGTACAGATACTGTTTTATTATTACAGAGAAAAGTGAATCTTTTAGAAAGATAGCAGCTCCCAGTAGGTATCAGAATAGCACTCAATAGTAAGAAATCCAAGTCCGGCTTGGGACTCCTCCAGTTACATGGGAGTAGGAGAAACAATAGGTTAGCTGAAAGCAGTTCTAATGTGTAGCGCTGGCTGAAAGCTCAGACTCAGGCACAATGGTAGAGGGAATTATTTCCAGTGGAGAGCAGAAAGGCACAGCGAGACACTGCTTGAAATAACAATTACATTATTACAGTACATTTTAGACAAATGAATTTACTTTGGAATGTTCTTCCAGTTGTTTAAAAAAACATGAACTTGATGAACTTGAGTCTTTGTATATAGGAATTAACAATGGGGTTGGGCCAGAGTCACACTGGGTGTGTTGGAAAGATAATTCTATTATCCAGAGACACGTTTAGTAGAAGTGTAAATTCTATAGATAAGTGAGTTGTAGTGAGTATTTTCTAACCCAATTCAGGGTGTTGGAACCATATTGTCACCTCTCTGCCCTATTAACCCCCAGTAGAGAATTCAGTTTGTTGTCACTGACAACCCGGAGGAACACGTTTTTCTACTTTAATAGCATATTTACTAAATATAAGGTTCCACCATAACTCCTGGTCCCTGATAAATGCCCGGCCCGTTAGACTCCTGGGATAACTGGGGGGGAAGATGAGGAAATATATCTGCATGGCTTTTGGACCCATAGACTAAAGTTGAGCCTTTTTGGGCCAGTTTGTCTAAATGGGATACCAAACAGTCACAGCAAAGGGCGGGAGTGGGGGGGGGTATGTTTTCTAAGTATAAGGAGTGAGTCCTTTTTAGAAAACCTCACCCCTATTGCTTAACAATGGAACTTTCCTAGATATAATCACATGATAGTTCAATGCATATAGCAAAGCGCATAAGGGCAGTTCCACTTTATATTTGCCACGGGGGTGGGGTTAGGGTTGGGGGGTAGTTAGCAAACTAAGAGTTATGGAAAGGAGTTGCCAGATTGCATTCCTATTTCCAATTCATTGTCAAGGACCAATGGCCCTCACCGGGGGTTGAACCCAGGACCAAGGGGGAAGCGGAGTTCACAAAGGCCAACGAGCGGAGTTGAACCCAAGGGATTAGGAAGCTCAAAGTCACGTTCAGGCAAAAGGTGGAGGCATATTTAGCACGGCAGGGAGTCAGGAACCGGTAAATCAAGGCAAAATAGGAATTCACGCCCCCCCCAGTGGCCCTAGGCTGCACTTTCCAACAGGCCCCCTCTAGGCTTCTCCCATTACTGAAAGTTTAGACATATACAACAATTAACTTTCAAATTATTAACTATTAGTAACGGTAAAATAACTTCTAAAATGTCCATCAAAACATACCCCCCCCAACTGTCCCTCATTTCCCTTTGATCTCCTGCACTGAGCCCCAAAAAAGATACAAAGTTTCCCAAACGTAATTAAATAAGGGGGCTTTTTGGCAGAGAGCCCAGAATACTCAGCCCCTGCACTGAGATGCAAGTGTAACTAATAGACTTAACGGGTCTCTTGGGGGAACTGAGACTCGCAGGTTAAAGGGCAACTTCACCTTCATTAGCAAAAACAAGAACCCAAAGCCCCAGAAATGTGTTCAAACTTTCCATAACCTGCCAGATTGTGTAACATGGGAGTGGCATTTAGGGTATTTAGTGGTTCTTACCAGTAGAATGTTTTCCTTCATACTTCCCTGACAGAAGGCTCGGGGCCTGGCATGGGAGTCCCTAAGCAGCTCCACCTTTGAGCTTTACATTTTTGTGCTCCACTAATGCATTTTCTTCTGACATTTTTGACAACAACAACCTGCGTGGATGGACATAAAACGCCAGCGCCAAGCCAGGCAGCCACTTTGTCTATTCCTGTTGTTCCCTACTGTCAGCACAAATTAAAAAAAAAAAGGGGTGCCTAGTGGTTAATCGGCCCCTGGATGCACCCAGGAACTTAACAGAGAAAGACCTACATTGGGGCATTGAACCCGGGTCTTTGGTGTTTGTTTATTTGAATTTGTACACCAGAGCACAATGGCGTTGCCATGGCAATGTTGTAGCCATGGCAATGCCAGCTAGTGGAAGTGGAGCGCCCCTGGCATTCGTACAGGGAGCCTACTGGGTGCAGGACCATTTCCCTATACAGAAAATGCAATAAAATAAATGCGTGGGTCCTGTTATCCAGAATGCTTGGGTATTTTCCAGATTAGGGATCTTTCTTTAATTTGGATCTCCATAAATTAAAGGGGACCTGTCACCCTAAGAAATAATTCCAAATCCTCTTCTATCAGGTTAGTTGAGCAAAGTAAACTTGACACACTATATAAATGATTGAATTTCTTTTTCTTTTTATAGCTCCGCCCTACAATGGCGGCCACCTTGGTCATGTGCTTTCCTTGGTTTCACCACCGACATAATAGAAAGTTACAGATAATCCGACATTTTATTCATTATTTAGAGATTAATGCCAGTTTGATACCTTGTTTTATGCAGTTATATGTCAGTTAAACACAGAAGCCTCTCTGTCAGACTTGCCGGCTATGAGATCACAAGGCAGAATTCAACAGGAGATTTCCACATCTTATGAGTTTAGGACTATTTTACTATTACAGACATAGAAAATATACACAGCAGATGTGACATATTCCCTTTCTGTAAATACAGATATCATGGTAACCCACCAGAAACAGGATTGAGCCCCATTGGTTGCTGTGCCGCTTTCCCCAAACCCCCCAGGCCCCAGATTAACTTGACTGTATCTCCTGTTATTATCCTATCCATAATCAGCCTATAACGATCTTTCATTTCAGGCCGTTCCTTCCAGTGTTACACCTGTAAAGGGGCTTCTAGTGATGCCTACTGTCTGCAAGTGGCCAACTGCACAGGGTCTACCCCCTACTGTGGGACCTCCATTGGTAAGTGTCTCCGGGTGGGATTGAAAAAAATGAGGAAGAAAAAAACCGTCCAACCAATTAAAAATAACATATTAGTTCAGACTCAGGCACACTTTACTGCTGCGCTGCAAGTAGGAGTGATATCCCCCCCCCCCCCCAGCAGCCGATCAGCAGAACAATGGGAAGGGAGCAAGATAGCAGCTCCCAGTAGGTATCAGAATAGCACTCAATAGTAAGAAATCCAAGTCCGGCTTGGGACTCCTCCAGTTACATGGGAGTAGGAGAAACAATAGGTTAGCTGAAAGCAGTTCTAATGTGTAGCGCTGGCTGAAAGCTCAGACTCAGTAACACTTTACTGCTGCGCTGCAAGTTGGAGTGATACCCCCCCTCACCCCCAGCAGCCGATCAGCAGAACAATGGGAAGGGAGCGAGATAGCAGCTCCCAGTAGGTATCAGAATAGCACTCAATAGTAAGAAACCCAAGTCCGGCTTGGGACTCCTCCAGTTACATGGGAGTAGGAGAAACAATAGGTTAGCTGAAAGCAGTTCTAATGTGTAGCGCTGGCTGAAAGCTCAGACTCAGGCACACTTTACTGCTGCGCTGCAAGTTGGAGTGATATCCCCCCCCTCACCCCCAGCAGCCGATCAGCAGAACAATGGGAAGGGAGCAAGATAGCAGCTCCCAGTAGGTATCAGAATAGCACTCAATAGTAAGAAATCCAAGTCCAGCTTGGGACTCCTCCAGTTACATGGGAGTAGGAGAAACAATAGGTTAGCTGAAAGCAGTTCTAATGTGTAGCGCTGGCTGAAAGCTCAGACTCAGGCACACTTTACTGCTGCGCTGCAAGTTGTAGTGATATTTTTTGTGTCTTTCCCAGTTAGTTTCAACTTCGTCACGATCCTCGACAAATACTGCGCGGCTGCCTGTGTGACCGGGAACCAAAGCGTCGCATTCTTTTCCAGCACAGAGAGCTGCTGCGCCTCCGACTTGTGCAACAACCAAAAGATCGGCAACGTCAATTACTTCGACTTCAACAGCGCCGGGGCAACGAGCAGCAGCCTGATGGTAGCCATTGCCGGCCTCCTGTGGGCCCTCCTTGCACTGGCCGCCTAAAGCGGCTGCCTTGGCCCCATCTGATTGGGCGCCTTCTGATGACATCATTTTTTATTCACTATTTCAGCACTTAGTGGCCCTAACAAATGTGTTGCCCAAGTTAATTAAATAAAGTTGGTTTTGTGTAAAGTCTCTATTGTCACTTCATGTTTCTTCTAAATTTGTCAGGAAAAATACGTTGATTTTTATCAAATTTAATCTTTGAGTTTGGCTGAAATTTGACTTTCAAATACAAGAATTTTTTTTTTATTATAAAACATTGATTGTTATTCTCTTTAAAATCTGCAAATTTAGGGAGCAGATGTATCAATATTACATTTTTTTCAGAATCAAATTCTATCTGAATTTGCCAATTTGATTGATACATTTGACGATTTCAATGGATATATCTCAAAAATTTATAAAAACTCAAGAATTCAAAAATTTTTGCGTGAAGATTTTTGGCTGCGATTTGGTAGAATCACGTAAATAATAATAGTCAAATTGAATATATTTCCGTATTTGAGTTTTCCGAACTCAAATATCCAAAACCTGAATTTTCTGAACTCAAATTTCATTGAACAAAATCTCAAAAAATCTGTGTGAAAAAAACGAGGCAGCTAAAACCTGATGATTTTTCCATTGAGGCATCGAAAAGTCTCCCGATTGCTCATTTGGGGCAAGAATATGAAGCCAGTTTCACTGTCCTTCCTGTCCTGCAGAATGTCAAAGGAGCTGATAAAACAAATTACCAGTCGATTGAGAAGCCCCCCGATAATGAGCTGCTCAAAGGCTGCTGCTTAGAAGCACTTTAGTACTTCCTGTCCAGCAGAATGTCAAAGGAGGTGATAAAACAAATTACCAGTCGACTGAGAAGCCCCCGATAATGAGCCGCTCAAAGGCTGCTGCTTAGAAGCAGCAGCCTTTGAGCAGCTCATTATCGGGGGCTTCTCAGTCGACTGGTAATTTGTTTTATCAGGGGGGTTTGTTTGTTGAAAGTAGATAGGGAGCTCTGAAGAACTGCCCTTTTTATAAAGGAAGAGGGGGGTAAAGTCAGTGATAATAGCCCGACTTTCGAATGAGTGCTTTATAATGGTAAAAAAAAATTGGGAAAAAATATATTTTTTTATTTAAAACAATAGGCAGAATGTAATTTCAAAACAACTCCTATTTATTGTGTTCATTTTTCGCAAAGGTGTGTTTGGGTGTTACTGTCCCTTTAACGGCCTCCAAAACACGGGCAAACGGCGACATCTAGTGGTAATGAGATGTAATGCAATTTGGGCAAAAATCTCAATTTTTTAGCTAAAGGGTGATTTTTCCGTAAGGATTTGTTCCTTCAGCCTAAAGAGATGGGAGACAAAGACTATTTACTGTAATAAAAGTCCAGAATATGTTTCCCTTTTGTTGTGCGTCTCAGTGCTCCCTTTCTGGCACTGCAGTGATTGCGCCACGCTCTGTAAATGGGAGACCAATACAAACTGAAAGCTAAGCAAAAGAAACCGCCACTATATAAAACATATTGAAAAGCAGCCCTTAAACTCTGGGTCACCCCTGAACCCCCAGACCTGCCCCTGTAGATTTGCCACTGCACCGAGTTTTGCCTGATGGGAACTAATAGAGCGGATAGAGCCGCACACAGAGCTCAGTACAGTGTTAAACAGACCATTATTTTTCATTTTCTCCGACTCCTCTCGCCTGATTAGATGCCAGTTTACCAGGGAAAAGCCAATGTAATTCCGGTATTACGTTCTCAGCCAGGCAATTACGGACCTGTAAGTCTGACATCTGAACTGGGGAAGTGATTATCAGTAGAAAGGAGGTCAGACAGTGAATGCGCAGTAGATCTATTTGGATTTTGCCAAAGCGTTTGATACAGTGCGGCACCAACGGCGGCTTTATAAATGAAGGGCTGTTGGTATCAGTAATGCTGTTTGTACACGGTGAGGAAACTGGTTACAGGGTCGGGGGGAGACAGTGGACGTCACTGGTACATTCTCTAAGGTTGTTTGTGGGGTCCCACTTTTATTTCATCTGGATATTAACGGGCATCTAAACTCCGTCATGCTGCCTCAAATGTGCCCCCGAGAAAACAATTACAGATGCGAGGGAATCGACCAATGGACAACCTGCTATGTCAGTCATCTTGTTGTTATCTTACATATGGAGACTATTCTTCTAATTTCCCAGCTCAGCTGTCACTTACGTAGCTCGGTGCCCTCCTGCTGTCTCACTCACTCTCAGCTTTACTTTCTTCTCAGGTCTCGCTCTTCTTGCCCCTCTGTGTCCACTCTGTCTCCCCCCTGGCATTATACCGTTCTGATTTCCTTTCCCCCCTCACAGTCTCAGTCTCTCTCCCTTTCTTCCACCCTCCGTCTCAAGTTTTGCTCAACCTCCCTCTTACGTCTCACTCCCCCTCCCACCTTCACTCTCCTGTCTTGGTTTGGGTCTCCCTCCTTCCCTTGCCTCCCCCCCTCTCTCTTAAAGGGGCAGTTCACCTTTATTTAACTTCTAGTATTTTACAGAATGAACAAATCTAAGCAACTTTTCAGTTGGGCTTCATTATTTATTTCTTTTAGTTTTATTATTATATTAGCATTATTTGCCTTCTTTTAACTTTTTCTAACTTTTAAATGGGGGTCAGTGACCCCGGCAGCCAAACCCTATTGCTCTGTGAGGCTCCAGTTTTATTGTTACTTTTTATTCCTTATCTTTCTATTCAGCCCCTCCCCTATTCATATTCCAGTCTCTCATTAAAACTCCCTGGTTGCTAAGGGAATTTGGACTCTAGCAACCAGATAACTGTTATAACTCCAAACGGGAGAGTTGCTGAACAATTATTGGAATAATTGAAAAACTACAAATAATAAAAAATGAAGACCAATTACAAATTGTCTCAGAATATCCTTCTCTGCATCCTACTAAACGTTAACTCAAAGGTAAACAACCCCTTTAAGGGTAATGGGCAGTGAAATCTCGCCTTCCGTGGATAAATAATGTCCCCAAAATGCCTTCCTACCGGCAATAAAGTGAATTTCTAGTGACAAAACATACGCGGTGCTACATTTTCCCAAGTTGGACAAAGTTTCCTGAACAGGAAATTTTCGAAAAATTCACTTTGATTCACTGGTAGAAAATCATTGAGGGGAGATTTGTAACCCAGTCACAAGGCTGCAGGCTGAGTTATACAGGGAACTCTGAGTATCACTCATGTATTATAAGGGATAATGTACCCCCTACTGTAAATGATAAGGATATTAGCAGTAACTGAGGGGTTCTGTGCCCCCCATATAAAGGCACAAGGCTGCAGGCTGAGTTATACAGGGAACTCTGAGTATCACTCATGTATTATAAGGGATAATGTACCCCCTACTGTAAATGATAAGGATATTAGCAGTAACTGAGGGGTTCTGTGCCCCCCATATAAAGGCACAAGGCTGCAGGCTGAGTTATACAGGGAACTCTGAGTATCACTCATGTATTATAAGGGATAATGTACCCCCTACTGTAAATGATAAGGATATTAGCAGTCACTGAGGGGTTCTGTGCCCCCCATATAAAGGCACAAGGCTGCAGGCTGAGTTATACAGGGAACTCTGAGTATCACTCATGTATTATAAGGGATACTGTACCCCCTACTGTAAATGATAAGGATATTAGCAGTCACTGAGGGGTTCTGTGCCCCCCATATAAAGGCACAAGGCTGCAGGCTGAGTTATACAGGGAACTCTGAGTATCACTCATGTATTATAAGGGATAATGTACCCCCTACTGTAAATGATAAGGATATTAGCAGTCACTGAGGGGCTCTGTGCCCCCCATATAAAGGCACAAGGCTGCAGGCTGAGTTATACAGGGAACTCTGAGTATCACTCATGTATTATAAGGGATAATGTACCCCCTACTGTAAATGATAAGGATATTAGCAGTCACTGAGGGGTTCTGTGCCCCCCATATAAAGGCACAAGGCTGCAGGCTGAGTTATACAGGGAACTCTGAGTATCACTCATGTATTATAAGGGATAATGTACCCCCTACTGTAAATGATAAGGATATTAGCAGTCACTGAGGGGTTCTGTGCCCATATAAAGGCACAAGGCTGCAGGCTGAGTTATACAGGGAACTCTGAGTATCACTCATGTATTATAAGGGGTAATGTACCCCCTACTGTAAATGATAAGGATATTAGCAGTCACTGAGGGGTTCTGTGCCCATATAAAGGCACAAGGCTGCAGGCTGAGTTATACAGGGAACTCTGAGTATCACTCATGTATTATAAGGGATACTGTACCCCCTACTGTAAATGATAAGGATATTAGCAGTCACTGAGGGGCTCTGTGCCCCCATATAAAGGCACAAGGCTGCAGGCTGAGTTATACAGGGAACTCTGAGTATCACTCATGTATTATAAGGGATAATGTACCCCCTACTGTAAATGACAAGGATATTAGAAGTCACTTCACTGCTAATATCTATAAATTACAGTAGAAGAAACATTATCCACTATATTTGTTCACGTTCCCAGAATCCAGTTTGGGCAGGTTGCTGGGCTGAATGGCTGTGTATCTCCCCTACACCCTAGTGTTATTCAGTTACTATGTAAGATGATTATTCATTACCTGTATAAGAATGCGATGTTGTTACTGGCCCTCTCCGTGCCAAGGGATACGAATGCCGTTCCATTATGGTGCCAACTCTTTCCTCATTCCTATAATTACAGAATCTCTAGCGTATTATTATTCTTGCTTGGAAGATTTACCCTTGGATTAGACAATTTCATTTGCTTCATTGCCTCTCTATGGGCACCCCCTGCTCCTGCCAAGAAGGAAATGGGCATCTAAAGCACTTTCCTTACATTCAAGCACAATAAGAGGCTATTAAGGGGCAGTGCCAATGTGCCACACCTGGAGACCATAGTGCAACTGTTTCCCACTGAGCCACCCAATCTCTCTTGCCTTCATAGAAACAAACCTTGAGCAACACACAAACACAACTGTATATAAAGGAAGAGTGAAAGCGAGAGGAACCACATCCCGGCACTCCCTGACCATGGCAGCCTCAATCCTTATCCTCCTGGTTACAGCCCTCCTGATTGGCACAGGTAAGGAGAATCTCAGCCATAAAGCAGGGCAGGACTGCTGCTTACAATGGGGGGGGGGGGGGGATCAGATAGGATCTGTGCCACTGTGACAGAATGCTCTGTTATACAGATAGCTAGAATCTCAGCCATAAAGCAGGGCAGGACTGCTGCTTACAATGGGGGGATCAGATAGGATCTGTGCCACTGTGACAGAATGCTCTGTTATACAGATAGCTAGAATCTCAGCCATAAAGCAGGGCAGGACTGCTGCTTACAATGGGGGGATCAGATAGGATCTGTGCCACTGTGACAGAATGCTCTGTTATACAGATAGCTAGAATCTCAGCCATAAAGCAGGGCAGGACTGCTGCTTACAATGGGGGGGATAGGATCTGTGCCACTGTGACAGAATGCTCTGTTATACAGATAGCTAGAATCTCCGCCATAAAGCAGGGCAGGACTGCTGCTTACAATGGGGGGGGGGATCAGATAGGATCTGTGCCACTGTGACAGAATGCTCTGTTATACAGATAGCTAGAATCTCAGCCATAAAGCAGGGCAGGGCTGCTGCTTACAATGGGGGGATCAGATAGGATCTGTGCCACTGTGACAGAATGCTCTGTTATACAGATAGCTAGAATCTCAGCCATAAAGCAGGGCAGGACTGCTGCTTACAATGGGGGGATCAGATAGGATCTGTGCCACTGTGACAGAATGCTCTGTTATACAGATAGCTAGAATCTCAGCCATAAAGCAGGGCAGGACTGCTGCTTACAATGGGGGGATCAGATAGGATCTGTGCCACTGTGACAGAATGCTCTGTTATACAGATAGCTAGAATCTCAGCCATAAAGCAGGGCAGGACTGCTGCTTACAATGGGGGGATCAGATAGGATCTGTGCCACTGTGACAGAATGCTCTGTTATACAGATAGCTAGAATCTCAGCCATAAAGCAGGGCAGGACTGCTGCTTACAATGGGGGGTCAGATAGGTTCTGTGCCACTGTGACAGAATGCTCTGTTATACAGATAGCTAGAATCTCAGCCATAAAGCAGGACAGGACTGCTGCTTACAATGGGGGGATCAGATAGGATCTGTGCCACTGTGACAGAATGCTGTTATACAGATAGCTAGAATCTCAGCCATAAAGCAGGGCAGGACTGCTGCTTACAATGGGGGGGATCAGATAGGATCTGTGCCACTGTGACAGAATGCTCTGTTATACAGATAGCTAGAATCTCAGCCATAAAGCAGGGCAGGACTGCTGCTTACAATGGGGGGATCAGATAGGATCTGTGCCACTGTGACAGAATGCTCTGTTATACAGATAGCTAGAATCTCAGCCATAAAGCAGGGCAGGACTGCTGCTTACAATGGGGGGATCAGATAGGATCTGTGCCACTGTGACAGAATGCTCTGTTATACAGATAGCTAGAATCTCAGCCATAAAGCAGGGCAGGACTGCTGCTTACAATGGGGGGATCAGATAGGATCTGTGCCACTGTGACAGAATGCTCTGTTATACAGATAGCTAGAATCTCAGCCATAAAGCAGGGCAGGACTGCTGCTTACAATGGGGGATCAGATAGGATCTGTGCCACTGTGACAGAATGCTCTGTTATACAGATAGCTAGAATCTCAGCCATAAAGCAGGGCAGGACTGCTGCTTACAATGGGGGGATCAGATAGGATCTGTGCCACTGTGACAGAATGCTCTGTTATACAGATAGCTAGAATCTCAGCCATAAAGCGGGGCAGGACTGCTGCTTACAATGGGGGGATCAGATTGGATCTGTGCCACTGTGACAGAATGCGCTGTTATACAGATAGCCAAATGCAGGCATTACCCTTTGCTGACAGTGACCCTGCCATTTTGCAGCCTACTCCTTCAGTTGTTACACCTGCATTGCTCAGAGCAGAAATGAAGACTGTATGAGCACAACCACTTGCTCCGCGTCTGAACCCTACTGCATGACTACTGTCGCTTCCGCCGGAATAGGTAAGGAACTGCTGTTAGAACTGGTGCTATCCCAAAGCCTCCCATTACTATTATCTGGGGCTGGCACGGAAGGACAAGGAGAAATCCTAAATAAGTGCCCCTTTCCCCTAAATAAAGCACCTAGGCTGGAATTCACTAGGTTGTGCCTATTATACTGGGACCCTCAGAAAATCAGGGTTTCCTTTTCCTTTAACGGGTAAAAACTCACAGCAAGTACAGGGAAGGGATATGTTAATCGGAAACCCATTATCCAGAAAGCTCTGAATTACAGAAAGGGCGTCTCCCATAGACTCCATTATAATTAAATAATTCCATTTTAGAAAAATGATTCCCTTTTCTCTGTAATAATAAAACAGTACCTGTACTTGATCCCAACTAAGATATAATTACCCCTTATTGGGGCAGAACAGCCCTATTGGGTTTATTTAAGGGTTAAATCATTCCCTTTTCTCTGTAATAATAAAACAGTACCTGTACTTGATCCCAACTAAGATATAATTACCCCTTATTGGGGGCAGAACAGCCCTATTGGGTTTATTTCATGGTTAAATGATTCCCTTTTCTCTGTAATAATAAAACAGTACCTGTACTTGATCCCAACTAAGATATAATTACCCCTTATTGGGGCAGAACAGCCCTATTGGGTTTATTTAATGGTTAAATGATTCCCTTTTCTCTGTAATAATAAAACAGTACCTGTACTTGATCCCAAATAAGATATGTAATATTTAATAAAAGGCATGATGTTTGCCCAGTAGCAGTAACCCATACCAACTAATCAGCAGGCAGCATTTACTGGTCACCTGTTTAAAAGCAAACATATTATTGGTTGCTAAGGGTTACTGCTACTGGGCAAACTTAGTGACTTTTATTACATATGGGGGTTAAAGTCTAAAGATCCAAATATTGGAAAGACCCCCTAATCTGGAAAACCCCATGCAGTGGCATAATTATATATACAGCAGACTCTGTGGTTATGGGGGGGCCTGGGCAGCAGGGGGGCCCCGGACTGCGTGGTCTGCTGTACCTTAGTACCCCTTCCCCTCTCCTACCTTTAATACAAGAGGGGCAGGGGAGGAGGGACTAGTCGCACCGGGCACTTTCAAAAGTTTTTCCTGCAGGGGGGTTCGCTACGCTACTGACCCCATGTCCCAAGCAGACCCTGTTTTTAATTGTACTGAGGCAGAGGCTTTCTCAGTGCCACCCTACCCACCTTGTGCCCAGGGTACCGGGCAGTAACAAAATCCATCCCTAGGTAACAGGGGGTCATTGGTTGGTACATATAGTCGTAACCAGCAGTTGCTCTAACGCTAACCTACAGGTGTTATTTATAAAGGTAACTGCCCCGAGTGATATCAGACGCCATATCTCTGACGTGTAGGGGGCAATTGCTCCGAACATGGCAGATTGGGCTCCAGGGGGCAAATGTAACAAAAAGTACAAGTGACAATTATTACATATTTTTAGCTGGTTGGACACCCTGATTGCAGGATTGTGTTCCCCCCTCCCTATTTGCCCTGTGCCCCTCGGCAGGTTACGGATATTCCATTTCTCTTGCCACAGGTTCCCTGAAATACACGTCCATCACTAAGACCTGTTCCATTGCCTGTAAGGCGAGCAGCTTTGGGACTTCCCTGGGTTCTGGTTCCGTTTCCTGCTGCAGCACCAGCCTGTGCAACGTGAGCGGTGCCAGCGGCATAAAATACAGTTACTCTGCGCTGGTTCTGTCCCTCGGGCTCCTATTGGTCCTCCGGAGAAACTGAACCCAATAGACGTTAATCACCGCAGACCCCCTTGGAATCAGCGCTGGAAGTGGGGGCGCAATGCAGCGGAAAAGCCGTCCCACCGCCATCTTTCTTCTGTTAAATGACATTTCAGCAGCATTGGGGTGTAGGGTTTTAGCCTCTCGCAACTGTGAGATTTGAATTCTGGAACTTTCCTCTGTACGCCCTTCTCTGTCACTGGACAGCGTAGAGCATGTGATCCAAGAAGCAATTCATTGTTTGATCATGTGCTCTGTTCTGTCCAATGACGGAAAGCACTCTCAGAGGAAAATCTCCAGGATTTCAAATGAACAGCTCCGGGGCGCTAAAACCATGTGCCGGGCATGAGGTGCAAATGTATAATGCTGGGGCCTCTGTGTCTTTAAATGCTGGGTCACTGTGTATTAAAAAGCTGGGGCCACTGTGTGATAGGATTCTAGAACAACAATGTGTTACAATGAAATTCTACAAACAAGTCAAAAATATTGTCAATGTCAAATGTCAATGGTCAATGTCAAATGTTCTAGAGCCACACAACGTCAACGAATGCTGGTTCCGCTGTATCATGCAATGCTGGTTCCGCTGTATCATTGTGTATAAAAAGCTGGGGCCACTGTGTGATAGGATTCTAGAACAACAATGTGTTACAATGAAATTCTACAAACAAGTCAAAAATATTGTCAATGTCAAATGTCAATGGTCAATGTCAAATGTTCTAGAGCCACACAACGTCAACGAATGCTGGTTCCGCTGTATCATGCAATGCTGGTTCCGCTGTATCATTGTGTATAAAAAGCTGGGGCCACTGTATGATAGGATTCTAGAACAACAATGTGTTACAATGAAATTCTACAAACAAGTCAAAAATATTGTCAATGTCAAATGTCAATGGTCAATGTCAAATGTTCTAGAGCCACACAACGTCAACCAATGCTGGTTCCGCTGTATCATGCAATGCTGGTTCTGCTGTATCATTGTGTATAAAAAGCTGGGGCCACTGTGTGATAGGATTCTAGAACAACAATGTGTTACGATGAAATTCTACAAACAAGTCAAAAATATTGTCAATGTCAAACGTCAATGGTCAATGTCAAATGTTCTAGAGCCACACGTAAACCAATGCTGGTTCCACTGTATTAATGTGTATTAAAAGCTGGGGCCACTGTGGGATAGGATTCTAGAACTACAATGTGTTACGGTGAAATTCTACAAACAAGTCAAAAATATTGTCAACATCCAACATCAGTGGTTTCATTCTAGAGCCACACAATGTCAACCAATGCTGGTTCCGCTGTATCATTTAATGCTGGTTCCGCTGTATCATGCAATGCTGGTTCCGCTGTATCATGCAATGCTGGTTCCGCTGTATCATGCAATGCTGGTTCCGCTGTATCATGCAATGCTGGTTCCGCTGTATCATGCAATGCTGGTTCCGCTGTATCATGCAATGCTGGTTCCGCTGTATCATGCAATGCTGGTTCCGCTGTATCATGCAATGCTGGTTCCGCTGTATCATGCAATGCTGGTTCCGCTGTATCATGCAATGCTGGTTCCGCTGTATCATGCCATGCTGGTTCCGCTGTATCATGCCATGCTGGTTCCGCTGTATCATGCCATGCTGGTTCCGCTGTATCATGCAATGCTGGTTTTGTATCTTCAGTCCCAATTTTCGATATAAAAATTAAAATAAAAAATGTGCTTATAAAAAGGTGGGATAACGTGTGTGTTAATGAGCCTCACACTGCGCAGCATCTTGTGACACTTTCACCCCTAAAATCCATATTTGTCCCACAGAGGCTTATGTAAACCCATTTCTACCTAAGCAAGTCCCTGGTTGCTAAGGTAATTTGGACCCTAGCAACTAGATAACAGCTACAATTCCAAACTGGAGAGTTTGCTGAACAAATAGTAAAACAAAAGAAAAAACATCACACAATAAAAAATGAAAACTA
Source organism: Xenopus tropicalis (assembly GCF_000004195.4). Lineage (NCBI taxonomy): Eukaryota > Metazoa > Chordata > Amphibia > Anura > Pipidae > Xenopus > Xenopus tropicalis. The sequence goes on along the minus strand of NC_030682.2, from coordinate 150,589,977 downwards.
TTTGCAAATTGTCTCAGAATATCACTGTCTATATCAAACTAAAAGTTAGGTTGGACCCAGTGCAGAACCACAAGCTCCCTGGGCAGAGGTTTCTCCGGCAGGGACAGAGGAGTTTCCCTGCACTCTACACCCAGTCCCTGCGGGTTATTATAGTTTTACTGCTTCAGGTTCAGCAAAGAGGACTAGAAAAGGGAGCTTCTGTATATAATTGCATGCTGGGTATTGTAGTTTTATTTTAATCTTAGCTGTAGGCTAATTGTAAGCTACAAACTACATTACCCAGCATGCACTTGGCTAGGCATGTCAGAGGGAAAAAAAAACTTTGGCTAGTTTCCAAACTACAAAAAAACTAGCCCAGATTTGTACCTTGGCGGGTTTGTACTTTGGAAATACATTAGTAGGATTTACATTAGTAGCCCAATTCAGCAGAAACACCCGCCATCCTGCCTCATAGCTTCTCACTCAGATATTTAGTAATAACCAAGGGGAGGAGCGTTCTCTTCGGCGGGGAGGAGTTAATCCCGCCTCTCTCCTCCCGCGTAAGAGTGGATCGGTCCATTGTACTCCGTAGGGGGAAGCAGGTCTCAATAAACTGTCGGAATTGTCTTCATATTAGGACACACAGATAAAGTATTAGCGACTAAACGAATAATATCGGGTAAGTGCGCAGAAGCCTATAGGGTGACGCCCTTGGAGCGAATTACTGAGAGCGGCAGTTCCGCCTGACTCCCCTCCTGCCGGCCTGGGGGTGGTACCGTCCCTGTCAGTGTCAGGCTGCGGAGTGAGGCGGCCGGACAGGTTAGTGGCTCCCCCCGGCTTCCCTTCCTTCCTTCCCCGGCTTGTGTAGTGCGGGGACTGGGAGGAATATAGGCCCCGACTGGGAGAAAAGCAGCGCTGCGGGGAAAGCTAGTCTCCGCCTCTTCATGGTGTCTCTGGCGCACAGGGGCTTCTGGGAGTTGCAGTACCTAAGTTTTCCTTATAGAATATATTGGGGGTCAGTACTGGGCACAGGGCTCCCCTTATTGGCGGCCTGTACTGACTGTGCTGCAATCAGGCGTAATGAGTGGCCCCCGGGGGCCCATGATTCCCACTTATTCTGCCCTCACACCCTTCCTGCGGCTTAACCCCCTCACTGCCACACTGCTGCCACTCCCTCCCCTCCTCCTCCTCCCCTCCTTTACCCTCCTCTCCCCTCCCCTCCCTCCCCTCCCCTCCCTCCCCTCCTCTCCCCTCCTCTCCTCTCCTCTCCCCTCCCCTCCCCTCCCCTCCCCTCCCCTCCTCTCCCCTCCCCTCCCCTCCCCTCCCCTCCCCTCCCCTCCCCTCCTCTCCCCTCCTCTCCTCTCCCCTCCCCTCCCCTCCCCTCCTCTCCCCTCCCCTCCCCTCCCCTCCCCTCCCCTCCCCTCCCCTCCCCTCCCTCCCCTCCCCTCCCCTCCCCTCCCCTCCCCTCCCCTCCTCTCCTCTCCTCTCCCTCCCCTCCTCTCCCCTCCTCTCCTCTCCTCTCCTCTCCCCTCCTCTCCCCTCCTCTCCCCTCCCCTCCCCTCCCCTCCCCTCCTCTCCTCTCCCCTCCTCTCCCCTCCCTCCCCTCCCCTCCCCTCCTCTCCCCTCCCCTCCCCTCCCCTCCCCTCCTCTCCTCTCCTCTCCCCTCCTCTCCCCTCCCCTCCCCTCCTCTCCTCTCCTCTCCCCTCCTCTCCTCTCCTCTCCTCTCCCCTCCTCTCCTCTCCCCTCCCCTCCTCTCCCCTCCTCTCCCCTCCTCTCCCCTCCTCTCCTCATTGGCTGTTCTGTCTGTAACAGCAATTATACTAATTAATAACCCGCCCCCCTCCCCCCCTTACACTCTCCTCTCATTAACTCAACTGTGTCACTGGCTTCATTGCAATTACACTGGCACCGACTATGTGGGTTCATATGGGCCCCCAATGTGCCCCGGGTACCCCTATAACTATAGCGGGGTGACTGTTACCCCAATGTTTCTATATATCTGTAACCTTGTTATGGGCTAAGGGGGCCCAGCCTGAAGGCCAGTTAGGGGGGATTTGGGGTGAGTGCTTATTTGTACCCTGGGTACCCCTGGAACTATAGCGGGGTGACTGTTACCCCAATGTTTCTATATATCTGTAACCTTGTTATGGGCTAAGGGGGCCCAGCCTGAAGGCCAGTTAGGGGGGATTTGGGGTGAGTGCTTATTTGTGCCATGGGTACCCCTGGAACTATAGCGGGGTGACTGTTACCCCAATGTTTCTATATATCTGTAACCTTGTTATGGGCTAAGGGGGCCCAGCCTGAAGGCCAGTTAGGGGGGGATTTGGGGTGAGTGCTTATTTGTGCCCTGGGTACCCCTGGAACTATAGCGGGGTGACTGTTACCCCAATGTTTCTATATATCTGTAACCTTGTTATGGGCTAAGGGGGCCCAGCCTGAAGGCCAGTTAGGGGGGGATTTGGGGTGAGTGCTTATTTGTGCCCTGGGTACCCCTGGAACTATAGCGGGGTGACTGTTACCCCAATGTTTCTATATATCTGTAACCTTGTTATGGGCTAAGGGGGCCCAGCCTGAAGGCCAGTTAGGGGGGGATTTGGGGTGAGTGCTTATTTGTGCTCTGGGTACCCCTGGAACTATAGCAGGGTGACTGTTACCCCAATGTTTCTATATATCTGTAACCTTGTTATGGGCTAAGGGGGCCCAGCCTGAAGGCCAGTTAGGGGGGGATTTGGGGTGAGTGCTTATTTGTGCCCTGGGTACCCCTGGAACTATAGCAGGGTGACTGTTACCCCAATGTTTCTATATATCTGTAACCTTGTTATGGGCTAAGGGGGCCCAGCCTGAAGGCCAGTTAGGGGGGGATTTGGGGTGAGTGCTTATTTGTACCCTGGGTACCCCTGGAACTATAGCGGGGTGACTGTTACCCCAATGTTTCTATATATCTGTAACCTTGTTATGGGCTAAGGGGGCCCAGCCTGAAGGCCAGTTAGGGGGGATTTGGGGTGAGTGCTTATTTGTACCCTGGGTACCCCTGGAACTATAGCGGGGTGACTGTTACCCCAATGTTTCTATATATCTGTAACCTTGTTATGGGCTAAGGGGGCCCAGCCTGAAGGCCAGTTAGGGGGGGATTTGGGGTGAGTGCTTATTTGTGCCATGGGTACCCCTGGAACTATAGCGGGGTGACTGTTACCCCAATGTTTCTATATATCTGTAACCTTGTTATGGGCTAAGGGGGCCCAGCCTGAAGGCCAGTTAGGGGGGGATTTGGGGTGAGTGCTTATTTGTGCCCTGGGTACCCCTGGAACTATAGCGGGGTGACTGTTACCCCAATGTTTCTATATATCTGTAACCTTGTTATGGGCTAAGGGGGCCCAGCCTGAAGGCCAGTTAGGGGGGGATTTGGGGTGAGTGCTTATTTGTGCCCTGGGTACCCCTGGAACTATAGCGGGGTGACTGTTACCCCAATGTTTCTATATATCTGTAACCTTGTTATGGGCTAAGGGGGCCCAGCCTGAAGGCCAGTTAGGGGGGGATTTGGGGTGAGTGCTTATTTGTGCTCTGGGTACCCCTGGAACTATAGCAGGGTGACTGTTACCCCAATGTTTCTATATATCTGTAACCTTGTTATGGGCTAAGGGGGCCCAGCCTGAAGGCCAGTTAGGGGGGGATTTGGGGTGAGTGCTTATTTGTGCCCTGGGTACCCCTGGAACTATAGCAGGGTGACTGTTACCCCAATGTTTCTATATATCTGTAACCTTGTTATGGGCTAAGGGGGCCCAGCCTGAAGGCCAGTTAGGGGGGGATTTGGGGTGAGTGCTTATTTGTGCCCTGGGTACCCCTGGAACTATAGCGGGGTGACTGTTACCCCAATGTTTCTATATATCTGTAACCTTGTTATGGGCTAAGGGGGCCCAGCCTGAAGGCCAGTTAGGGGGGGATTTGGGGTGAGTGCTTATTTGTGCCCTGGGTACCCCTGGAACTATAGCGGGGTGACAGTCACTGTAAGTATACTCATTATCGTTAGAGAGATTAGTGAGATAACGAGCACATTGGGCAATAGAGTACAAAGTTCGGGGGTATAAGGGTCAGTAGGTGAAGGGGCCGGGAGTGTGGGAATTTGGCACAGAATATACAAGTGGGACATTCCATGTGTTACGCTGGGGGGGGGGGTCAGTCACAAGTGACCCTTGCTCGGGGGCGGGATGGGCATTATGGGCAGTAAATCTGATATTACATTCCATTTAGCCATATTTATCCCGGCACATGGGGCTCATTCTCTGCCGGCGCTATTGAGCCAGGGAGAAGGGCCCAGACATGGCCAAGGTGACATACGGGTGACAGACCAGTAACCCTAAAGACAAGTCTCTGGCAGAAGTGGGTGCCTCTCCCGTGGGTGGAACCGCCCGTACGTGCCAGGGCTATTGGGGCACAGTAGGTTTATGCCAACGCGTTTTGCCCGGATCGCTAACATGACTGATTGTTCTGTTTCTCACACAGACCCCAGAGTTCCTGCTGTCGGACCACCCTTAGGGCACAATGCTGTTCTTAGTGCTCCTCTCGGGGCTGATCGCCGCCATTTTCTCCCTGTTGGACGTGTGGTACTTCGTTCGTGGCGCCTTGGTGGTACTGAAGGCCCGTATCCAGCCTGTAGTGAAGGACCTGCTGAAGGAGCACTGCTATGGGGGCATAGTCCTACCCCACGACCTGGACTTCTTGTTCCACATGAATAACTCCCGCTACCTCCGCGAGGCCGACTTTGCCCGCTTTGCCCACTTCACCCGCAGTGGCCTCTTCCAAGCCGTACGGTGCTTGGGGGCCGGCATGGTCATGGCGGGGAGCACCATCCGCTACCGACGCTCCCTCCGTCTCCTGGAGACCTTCGAGATCCGCACGCGTCTCCTTTGCTGGGACGACAAGGCCTTCTACGTGGAACAGCGCTTCGTGGCCCCTAAGGATGACTTTGTGTGCGCCGTGCTGCTGAGCCGCCAGCATGTCATTGGAAACTCCCCCGACAAGGTGGTACAGTCCATGTGCAAGAGGAAGGTGAGTTGGGGGGGGTTGCATGGAGGGATATTATTATTGACCGACCATCTAGAATGCTTTTTAAATTCATTACTTCATGATAGTAGCAGTTTTACACTACTGATATCATGAATGTGCAACAGGAGCGCCCTCTGCTGATCTGTCAGCTTTATTTGCTGATACAGGAAGCGTCTCCTGATGCTCAGCTGCTCTTTAGTATTGCTCAGGGTGACACGGAGTGCATATATCAGTGCAGTTAACCCCCAGTGATGTTGCTGACTGGTAGAAAGGGAGCCTGGAGTCAGGGCCGGACTGAGTCACCAGGAAAAATCCCGGTGGGCCCTGGCGGCCCAGACCCAACTCTTGATGGCGCCCCCCGTGCCGGGGCCCCCCGGGGAGGACGTCGGGGGGGGGACCCTGCGGGGGGTTAGGGGAGCCCCTGCAGGGGGAGGGGGTGGTTAGGGGACGTGGCCGGTGGGGGCACCTGCAGGGCCCCTAGGGCAGGAGCCCCGATGGGTCTTGCACCCCCCAGTCCGACCCTGCCTGGAGTTATTGCTACGGTAGGCTTGGCATACTCTGGTCTTCAATGCCTCCTTACTGCTGACAGGCAGGGGGTGCTGCAGGGAAAGGATGTGGGAAATCACAAATATAAAAGCTACATCACTTGCCCCCCATGTGTTTCTGCAGGTGGAGTCCCCCGAGTACCCGGAGGAGGTCGCGCACTGGATCAAGTACAACGACGCCAGCAGCCAACAGCTGAGGGCAGAAAGCGCCGTGACCAACAGCGCCAAAGATGAATGATCATTCCTTTCCCCGGTATCCATGGCAACACTGTGCCCTCTGTGTACCAACCCAGGCCCATTATAGGATTGCGGCTGGAGCTAGAAACGTTAGAATGTGACCCCCAGTGCTGCACAGTAAGGCTGTTAGGCGCTATCCTATAGGCGGAATCTGCTGCTTTGTTCTGTCTTGTTTTCATTTGCAATGTTGGGGATTTCAGGATGGCTCAGCAGCCAATCATCTTGCTGGATTATACAGAAGGAAGGGGTGATTGGTGTTTGCTCCTCTTCTTGTCACCCATAGTAACCAGCAGGTCATGTGTCAGAACACAAGCATCTGATTGGTTGTTGGGGGTTACTAGACCTGGAGCAAACCCCTTGACTGGCCGGACCAATTCTTTAAAATCACGGATGTAAATTTTTTATTTAACCCTTCGGTAGCCTAATGCTAATTAGGATTGAGGGTTCAGAGCGAACACAAAAATAATGGATTTGGAGTTTGTCTAATCTCTGCCCCATAGATTTGCCCTTTGGGGGGGAGTGGCCTGAGTTGCATTCAGCACCGCCCTCCTGTACGGCTGCCTGTCTTAACCCCGCCCCCCATGTTGCACAGTATCAATGCACCAACTTGATTGGCCGTGTTTATATATATAAATATATAAGTACCCCCTTAATTATTTCTAACGATTTACGAACACTTGAAATCCGAGAATGGATATTTCTATGGCAACTGCACAATATTTATGTACAACAGACATTTCGTATGTATTCTATATATATATTTATATTAGAGGAGATGCTATGTTTTGCTACCCAGCTAATTAGACTTGCACTAAGTGGGGGGGGTCATGGGGTAGGTAAACGAGTTGTAACGAGGGCGTAACCGCTCATTAAAGGGAAGAGACCCCCCCTCCGGGTATGTTAGCTGTTGTAGCATCGAACAAAAAGGAGAAGAACCTTCTTTTCTAGAGGGTAAAATGGATATTTCATAGTGATTAGAGAGCAAGCTCTGCAGGCCAGGGACCACTTCCTGTTTGTTTGTGATGCTTAGCGTGTGTATTGTATGTTATTTATTCTGCAGGCACTGATACAATCAACTGCAGCTCAACCCAACGAGAGAGCAAACGAGAGTGCTGTGAGAGAGTGTTGCGCTCTATTTATTACTGAATGTGAGGGTTGCGCTTACATTGTGAGCAAGTCACATGATTTGGGAGGAGCTTATTGAGGCCCATTCAGAATCTGTCCCAGTCGTAATTGTACCGCTATTGGCTGGGCAGTTCTTCCCAGAAACTGATTGGCTTACGTGTCAGTTGATTGAAACTAATGAGCCCCAACTTGGGGGGGCGGCCCCCCTGGGTCTGATAATTGGTCTGATCTTGTTATTTCCTGGTTCCGCTTCTCGTTTGTTTATTGCCATTGGGTCAGAGCTGGGAATCTCTTGTTTGGTGCCCGGTGGGTCGGAAGGTTCTGTTGGTTCCGTGTCAGGTAAATATTTCACTGTTCCTGTGTTGTTCCGTGTCATTCTTGTGTTATTTATTAAACGGACTTTCTCTTCTCCAGTCTGAATGTTTCCTCTTCTCTTCCTTATATTTCTACTTCATTTGTCAGTCAGGGACCCCACTGCCCCCCTATACCCCTGCACCCCCAAACCTTGGGGATAATGATCTGTATCTCACACATATATTGTACATCAGTCAGAGACCCCACTGGCCCCCCTATACTCCTGCACCCCCAAACCTTGGGGATAATGATCTGTATCTCACACATATATTGTACATCAGTCAGGGACCCCACTGGCCCCCCTATACTCCTGCACCCCCAAACCTTGGGGATAATGATCTGTATCTCACACATATATTGATATTGTACATGAGTCAGGGACCCCACTGGCCCCCCTATACTCCTGCACCCCCAAACCTTGGGGATAATGATCTGTATCTCACACATATATTGTACATCAGTCAGGGACCCCACTGGCCCCCCTATACTCCTGCACCCCCAAACCCTGGGGATAATGATCTGTATCTCACACATATATTGTACATCAGTCAGGGACCCCACTGGCCCCCCTATACCCCTGCACCCCCAAACCTTGGGGATAATGATCTGTATCTCACACATATATTGTACATCAGTCAGGGACCCCACTGGCCCCCCTATACTCCTGCACCCCCAAACCTTGGGGATAATGATCTGTATCTCACACATATATTGATATTGTACATCAGTCAGGGACCCCACTGGCCCCCCTATACCCCTGCACCCCCAAACCTTGGGGATAATGATCTGTATCTCACACATATATTGATATTGTACATCAGTCAGGGACCCCACTGGCCCCCCTATACTCCTGCACCCCCAAACCTTGGGGATAATGATCTGTATCTCACACATATATTGATATTGTACATCAGTCAGGGACCCCACTGGCCCCCCTATACTCCTGCACCCCCAAACCTTGGGGATAATGATCTGTATCTCACACATATATTGATATTGTACATCAGTCAGGGACCCCACTGGCCCCCCTATACTCCTGCACCCCCAAACCTTGGGGATAATGATCTGTATCTCACACATATATTGATATTGTACATCAGTCAGGGACCCCACTGGCCCCCCTATACTCCTGCACCCCCAAACCTTGGGGATAATGATCTGTATCTCACACATATATTGATATTGTACATTAGTCAGGGACCCCACTGGCCCCCCTATACTCCTGCACCCCCAAACCTTGGGGATAATGATCTGTATCTCACACATATATTGATATTGTACATCAGTCAGGGACCCCACTGGCCCCCCTATACTCCTGCACCCCCAAACCTTGGGAATAATGATCTGTATCTCACACATATATTGTACATCAGTCAGGGACCCCACTGGCCCCCCTATACTCCTGCACCCCGCAAACCTTGGGGATAATGATCTGTATCTCACACGTATATTGATATTGTACATCAGTCAGGGGCCCCACTGGCCCCCCTATACTCCTGCACCCCCAAACCTTGGGAATAATGATCTGTATCTCACACATATATTGTACATCAGTCAGGGACCCCACTGGCCCCCCTATACTCCTGCACCCCCAAACCTTGGGGATAATGATCTGTATCTCACACATATATTGATATTGTACATCAGTCAGGGACCCCACTGGCCCCCCTATACTCCTGCACCCCCAAACCTTGGGGATAATGATCTGTATCTCACACATATATTGTACATCAGTCAGGGACCCCACTGGCCCCCCTATACTCCTGCACCCCCAAACCTTGGGGATAATGATCTGTATCTCACACATATATTGATATTGTACATCAGTCAGGGACCCCACTGGCCCCCCTATACTCCTGCACCCCCAAACCTTGGGGATAATGATCTGTATCTCACACGTATATTGATATTGTACATCAGTCAAGATGTAATGTTACCTGTGTGCCAGCAGGGGGCAATAGAAGTAGTCTGTTTTTTCTAGCACTGCCCTGTTATACAATGTTCCCTATTGAAATCCATTAAGGTGTTTCCTGACCCCAGTGCTGTAAATACGACCGTAATGTTGCTTGGGGGTAATTCCCCCCGGGCCACTGCTCCGATTCTCATCCTAAATCTGGAATCCCAGCAACACCGTGGGGCGCAGCCGCTATTAACCCTTAGTGCGACGTAGAGAAAGGGAACCCAGTCCCTCAGAGCTGTGAAACAAAATAATCTGTTTTTATTTAATTTGCTCTTTTATTGCAATTTTTAAATAAAATATATTACACTGAAATATTTAGTTGCTTAAAGACTGAAGAATGGCAGGAAGAAAAGAGGGGCCCCGACCAAGTACTTGAATGAGGCCCCGGTTATAAACATATTCTCATTACAGTTACGGTCAGTATCGGAACTACAAGGCTCTGCACGGCGGCAGCCAGAGAGTTGGAATGGGAGTAAAGGCCTCGGTTATTGCACAGGTCGGAGTTACAGCAAAAAGTAGGTCCGTCGTTCCCCAGGGTGTCCTCATCTGTCTGCTCACAGCTCTCTGCGCACACTCGCCGCACCTCCTCATTCCCATTGAAAGGGTAACCTGAAATATAGTATGTGCCTATAGTAGCAATGGGATAGTAGCCTCTGGGAAGGGACTGGGGCTGTGGGATAGCAGGTATAGTAGGGAGAGATGGTGCCTATAGTAGCAGTGGGGGGATAATAGCCTCTGGGAAGGGACTGGGGCTGTGGGATAGCAGGTATAGTAGGGAGAGATGGTGCCTATAGTAGCAGTGGGGGGATAATAGCCTCTGGGAAGGGACTGGGGCTGTGGGATAGCAGATATAGTAGGGAGAGATGGTGCCTATAGTAGCAGTGGGGGGATAATAGCCTCTGGGAAGGGACTGGGGCTGTGGGATAGCAGGTATAGTAGGGAGAGATGGTGCCTATAGTAGCAGTGGGGGGATAATAGCCTCTGGGAAGGGACTGGGGCTGTGGGATAGCAGGTATAGTAGGGAGAGATGGTGCCTATAGTAGCAGTGGGGGGATAATAGCCTCTGGGAAGGGACTGGGGCTGTGGGATAGCAGATATAGTAGGGAGAGATGGTGCCTATAGTAGCAGTGGGGGGATAATAGCCTCTGGGAAGGGACTGGGGCTGTGGGATAGCAGGTATAGTAGGGAGAGATGGTGCCTATAGTAGCAGTGGGGGGATAATAGCCTCTGGGAAGGGACTGGGGCTGTGGGATAGCAGGTATAGTAGGGAGAGATGGTGCCTATAGTAGCAGTGGGATAATAGCCTCTGGGAAGGGACTGGGGCTGTGGGATAGCAGGTATAGTAGGGAGAGATGGTGCCTATAGTAGCAGTGGGATAATAGCCTCTGGGAAGGGACTGGGGCTGTGGGATAGCAGATATAGTAGGGAGAGATGGTGCCTATAGTAGCAGTGGGGGGATAATAGCCTCTGGGAAGGGACTGGGGCTGTGGGATAGCAGGTATAGTAGGGAGAGATTGTGCCTATAGTAGCAGTGGGGGGATAATAGCCTCTGGGAAGGGACTGGGGCTGTGGGATAGCAGGTATAGTAGGGAGAGATGGTGCCTATAGTAGCAGTGGGGGGATAATAGCCTCTGGGAAGGGACTGGGGCTGAGGGATAGCAGGTATAGTAGGGAGAGATGGTGCCTATAGTAGCAGTGGGGGGATAATAGCCTCTGGGAAGGGACTGGGGCTGAGGGATAGCAGGTATAGTAGGGAGAGATGGTGCCTATAGTAGCAATGGGATAATAGCCTCTGGGAAGGGACTGGGGCTGTGGGATAGCAGGTATAGTAGGGAGAGATGGTGCCTATAGTAGCAATGGGATAATAGCCTCTGGGAAGGGACTGGGGCTGTGGGATAGCAGGTATAGTAGGGAGAGATGGTGCCTATAGTAGCAGTGGGGGGATAATAGCCTCTGGGAAGGGACTGGGGCTGTGGGATAGCAGGTATAGTAGGGAGAGATGGTGCCTATAGTAGCAGTGAGATAATAGCCTCTGGGAAGGGACTGGGGCTGTGGGATAGCAGGTATAGTAGGGAGAGATGGTGCCTATAGTAGCAGTGGGGGGATAATAGCCTCTGGGAAGGGACTGGGGCTGTGGGATAGCAGGTATAGTAGGGAGAGATGGTGCCTATAGTAGCAGTGGGGGGATAATAGCCTCTGGGAAGGGACTGGGGCTGTGGGATAGCAGGTATAGTAGGGGGAGATGGTGCCTATAGTAGCAATGGGATAATAGCCTCTGGGAAGGGACTGGGGCTGTGGGATAGCAGGTATAGTAGGGAGAGATGGTGCCTATAGTAGCAGTGGGATAATAGCCTCTGGGAAGGGACTGGGGCTGTGGGATAGCAGGTATAGTAGGGAGAGATGGTGCCTATAGTAGCAGTGGGGGGATAATAGCCTCTGGGAAGAGACTGGGGCTGTGGGATAGCAGGTATAGTAGGGAGAGATGGTGCCTATAGTAGCAGTGGGGGGATAATAGCCTCTGGGAAGGGTCTGGGGCTGTGGGATAGCAGGTATAGTAGGGAGAGATGGTGCCTATAGTAGCAGTGGGGGGATAATAGCCTCTGGGAAGGGACTGGGGCTGTGGGATAGCAGGTATAGTAGGGAGAGATGGTGCCTATAGTAGCAGTGGGGGGATAATAGCCTCTGGGAAGGGACTGGGGCTGTGGGATAGCAGGTATAGTAGGGAGAGATGGTGCCTATAGTAGCAGTGGGATAATAGCCTCTGGGAAGGGACTGGGGCTGTGGGGATAGCAGGTATAGTAGGGAGAGATGGTGCCTATAGTAGCAGTGGGATAATAGCCTCTGGGAAGGGACTGGGGCTGTTGGATAGCAGGTATAGTAGGGAGTGATGGTGCCTATAGTAGCAGTGGGGGGATAATAGCCTCTGGGAAGGGACTGGGGCTGTGGGATAGTAGGGAGAGATGGTGCCTATAGTAGCAGTGGGGGGATAATAGCCTCTGGGAAGGGACTGGGGCTGTGGGATAGTAGGGAGAGATGGTGCCTATAGTAGCAGTGGGGGGATAATAGCCTCTGGGAAGGGACTGGGGCTGTGGGATAGTAGGGAGAGATGGTGCCTATAGTAGCAGTGGGGGGATAATAGCCTCTGGAAGGGACTGGGGCTGTGGGATAGCAGGTATAGTAGGGAGAGATGGTGCCTATAGTAGCAGTGGGGGGGATAATAGTCTCTGGGAAGGGACTGGGGCTGTGGGATAGCAGGTATAGTAGGGAGAGATGGTGCCTATAGTAGCAGTGGGGGGATAATAGCCTCTGGGAAGGGACTGGGGCTGTGGGATAGCAGGTATAGTAGGGAGAGATGGTGCCTATAGTAGCAGTGGGGGGATAATAGTCTCTGGGAAGGGACTGGGGCTGTGGGATAGCAGGTATAGTAGGGAGAGATGGTGCCTATAGTAGCAGTGGGGGGGATAATAGCCTCTCGGAAGGGACTGGGGCTGTGGGATAGCAGGTATAGTAGGGAGAGATGGTGCCTATAGTTAGCAGTGGGGGGATAATAGTCTCTGGGAAGGGACTGGGGCTGTGGGATAGCAGGTATAGTAGGGAGAGATGGTGCCTATAGTAGCAGTGGGGGGATAATAGCCTCTGGGAAGGGACTGGGGCTGTGGGATAGCAGGTATAGTAGGGAGAGATGGTGCCTATAGTAGCAGTGGGGGGATAATAGCCTCTGGGAAGGGACTGGGGCCTGTGGGATAGCAGGTATAGTAGGGAGAGATGGTGCCTATAGTAGCAGTGGGGGGATAATGGCCTCTGGGAAGGGACTGGGGCTGTGGGATAGTAGGTATAGTAGGGAGAGATGGTGCCTATAGTAGCAGTGGGATAATAGCCTCTGGGAAGGGACTGGGGCTGTGGGATAGCAGGTATAGTAGGGAGAGATGGTGCCTATAGTAGCAGTGGGGGGATAATAGCCTCTGGGAAGGGACTGGGGCTGTGGGATAGCAGGTATAGTAGGGAGAGATGGTGCCTATAGTAGCAGTGGGGGGATAATAGCCTCTGGGAAGGGACTGGGGCTGTGGGATAGCAGGTATAGTAGGGAGAGATGGTGCCTATAGTAGCAGTGGGGGATAATAGCCTCTGGGAAGGGACTGGGGCTGTGGGATAGCAGGTATAGTAGGGAGAGATGGTGCCTATAGTAGCAGTGGGGGGATAATAGCCTCTGGGAAGGGACTGGGGCTGTGGGATAGCAGGTATAGTAGGGAGAGATGGTGCCTATAGTAGCAGTGGGGGGATAATAGCCTCTGGGAAGGGACTGGGGCTGTGGGATAGCAGGTATAGTAGGGAGAGATGGTGCCTATAGTAGCAGTGGGGGGGATAATAGCCTCTGGGAAGGGACTGGGGCTGTGGGATAGCAGGTATAGTAGGGAGAGATGGTGCCTATAGTAGCAGTGGGGGGGGATAATAGCCTCTGGGAAGGGACTGGGGCTGTGGGATAGCAGGTATAGTAGGGAGAGATGGTGCCTATAGTAGCAGTGGGGGGATAATAGCCTCTGGGAAGGGACTGGGCTGTGGGATAGCAGGTATAGTAGGGAGAGATGGTGCCTATAGTAGCAGTGGGGGGATAATAGCCTCTGGGAAGGGACTGGGGCTGTGGGATAGCAGGTATAGTAGGGAGAGATGGTGCCTATAGTAGCAGTGGGGGGATAATAACCTCTGGGAAGGGACTGGGGCTGTGGGATAGCAGGTATAGTAGGGAGAGATGGTGCCTATAGTAGCAGTGGGGGGATAATAGCCTCTGGGAAGGGACTGGGGCTGTGGGATAGCAGGTATAGTAGGGAGAGATGGTGCCTATAGTAGCAGTGGGGGGATAATAGCCTCTGGAAGGGACTGGGGCTGTGGGATAGCAGGTATAGTAGGGAGAGATGGTGCCTATAGTAGCAGTGGGGGATAATAGCCTCTGGGAAGGGACTGGGGCTGTGGGATAGCAGGTATAGTAGGGAGAGATGGTGCCCATAGTAGCAGTGGGGGATAATAGCCTCTGGGAAGGGACTGGGGCTGTGGGATAGCAGGTATAGTAGGGAGAGATGGTGCCTATAGTAGCAGTAGGGGGGATAATAGCCTCTGGGAAGGGACTGGGGCTGTGGGATAGCAGGTATAGTAGGGAGAGATGGTGCCTATAGTAGCAGTAGGGGGGATAATAGCCTCTATCTTGGGAACTTACCTACGCCGGGGCTTTTGACTGCAGTTTTGCAGTATCTCGTAGTGACTGAGCAGTTTTTGACAGAAGAACAATCTTTACTCGCTGTATAATCATCGCACGTGTAACACCGTAGCGAATGGACTGGAAAAGAAAGAGAGAGGGGCATTTAACGGCGCAGAGGTTTTCCTTGCAAGTTGGGATCAGATTTTCAGTGGTTTTTTTGTCTACCGCTCGGCACAGTGAGTGCTGAAATAGAGGGACAACATGTAGGCCTTGGTTTCTACTAACTGGCACTTTGGATATAATAATGCCCTACTGTCTCCATCTTGCCCTACTGTCTCCATCTTGCCCTACTGTCTCCATCTTGCCCTACTGTCTCCATCTTGCCCTACTGTCTCCATCTTGCCCTACTGTCTCCATCTTGCCCTACTGTCTCCATCTTGCCCTACTGTCTCCATCTTGCCCTACTGTCCCCATCTTGCCCTACTGTCTCCATCTTGCCCTACTGTCCCCATCTTGCCCTACTGTCTCCATCTTGCCCTACTGTCTCCATCTTGTCCTACTGTCTCCATCTTGTCCTACAGCCTCCATCTTGTCCTACTGTCTCCATCTTTTCCTACTGTCTCCATCTTGCCCTACTGTCTCCATCTTGCCCTACTGTCTCCATCTTGCCTTACTGTCTCCATCTTGCCCTACTGTGACCATCTTGCCCTACAGCCTCCATCTTGCCCTACTGTCTCCATCTTGCCCTACTGTGACCATCTTGCCCTACAGTCTCCATCTTGCCCTACTGTCTCCATCTTGTCCTACTGTCTCTATCTTGTCCTACTGTCCCCATCTTGCCCTACTGTCTCCATCTTGCCCTACAGCCTCCATCTTGCCCTACTGTCTCCATCTTGTCCTACTGTCTCTATCTTGTCCTACTGTCCCCATCTTGCCCTACTGTCTCCATCTTGTCCTACTGTCCCCATCTTGTCCTACTGTCTCTATCTTGTCCTACTGTGCCCATCTTGCCCTACAGCCTCCATCTTGCCCTACTGTCTCCATCTTGTCCTACTGTCCCCATTTTGTCCTACTGTCCCCATCTTGCCCTACTGTCTCCATCTTGTCCTACTGTCTCCATCTTGTCCTACTGTCCCCATCTTGCCCTACAGCCTCCATCTTGCCCTACTGTCTCCATCTTGTCCTACTGTCCCCATCTTGTCCTACTGTCCCCATCTTGCCCTACTGTCTCCATCTTGTCCTACTGTCTCCATCTTGTCCTACTGTCTCCATCTTGTCCTACTGTCCCCATCTTGCCCTACAGCCTCCATCTTGCCCTACAGCCTCCATCTTGCCCTACTGTCTCCATCTTGCCCTACTGTCTCCATCTTGCCCTACTGTCTCCATCTTGCCCTACTGTCTCCATCTTGCCCTACTGTCTCCATCTTGCCCTACTGCCTCCATCTTGCCCTACTGCCTCCATCTTGCCCTACAGCCTCCATCTTGCCCTACTGCCTCCATCTTGCCCTACTGCCTCCATCTTGCCCTACTGCCTCCATCTTGCCCTACTGTCTCCATCTTGCCCTACTGCCTCCATCTTGCCCTACTGCCTCCATCTTGCCCTACTGCCTCCATCTTGCCCTACAGCCTCCATCTTGCCCTACGTCTATCTGGTTGAATGTAAGGAGGGTTGTTTTGCTGAGTCAGGGTAAATGAAATGCTTTGATGAGAGCGTTGCTGTATGATAATGAATGATATAATAGTAGTTGCTATGCAGCAGCGCATGACTGTATGGGACAGTGCATTACACACCCCGGCGCAATTAACACTTGGCTGCTGATGTCGCAGTACATCTGGGATAGGAAATGAGGAATTACCATTAGAACTCGTTGTTCCTCTCATTATATAAATCACCGCACCCTCCTAATCCTCCTGTTCCCTTTAATGTTTGGCCCCGGCCCAGAGAAGCTGGGGATCCGCCAGTCCAACTGGGTTACACCGAAACCCCACAGTCATGTGACTGATTCCTTTATCCCCCCCCCCAATCCTCTGCTTTGTAGGAGCTGCAAATGGAATATGTGGACATGTTCGTTCAACATCAGGTAACTCCCTAGGGGTAATTGGATCACACCAGTGGATCGTTGCTCTTGATCTCCTTGGATCCATCGACCCAGTTCTGCCATTTCCCAGTCCCAAAGCAACGTTGGGGGCCGTGTCCAGTGGCCCTAATGGAGATGGTTCCGGGGAGGTGGAAGAAGCCAACTGGGTAAAAACATTTCCAGCATGCCCAGTTGCTACTAGACCAGTGGGACCACTACTAGACTGTGTATGGTGGCCTCAATGGACAAAAACCTTCAGTTACACAAATGACAGATGCTCTCCTCCATTTTGATCCTCAAATGACGTTTCTGCTCTCTATAATGTAAGAGAAACCTCCCTTACTAACTTATGGGTGTCCCAGTTACCCCTAAGCTGGTGCTCAACTACATCTCCCAGCACCTCTCTGTAGCCTTCAGCTTGGATGTAGTCAATTCGTAGTTGAGGAGCCCACCACCTACTTCTAATGCTCCCCACCACAAACACAACTTGGGGGGCCACTATTAGCCACCATAATACCATCACTCATGGTCTGTCCCCATTTGTAGCCCAGTGTCAAATATTCTGACCCACTTGGTTGGTTTCCTAGATCCTAAAAGGAGCACTAAAGGAACCTTAGGTGGGCACATCGGAGAAGATCTGCTCGTTTGCTGAGGTCACCAAACGAGGGGATCTTCTCCCGGTGGACCGAGGACCACATCAATGAGCTGTTGTGGCCCCCGATCCAATGAAAGATCAAACCTGCCCAATCAAGTTCTGCCCAATTTTGGACCATCGGTCTAGAGGTCCACAATCGACAGCCGAAATCTGCCCCCTTAACTCATAGCAACCAATAAGATCTTTGCTTTCTGAACAGGTGCCAAGTAACCTGCAGTTACTGCTGATTTCGGAGGGCAAGGACCCCCTTTTTCACCCAATGTAGTTGCCCCTCATTGAATCTTGTGTTTCATTAATGAGATTGGATCTGCCAGGGATAACGAGAAGGTTGTGAGGTTCTTACCCAGCGTCACAAATTCTGACCCAGTTGGTTGGTTTCCTAGATCATCTCATTAAACAGAAATTAATGGAAAAACAGTTTCTATTGGATCCTGTACCTTGTGACCCCCAGTAAAGGGGAATATCTGGGGTTTCTAACCACCACCTGGGTAATAAGAGAAGCACTAGAGGAACCAATACATGGCGAGGTCACCAAACAAGCGGATCTTCTCCCGATGTGGCCACCTAAGGTGGCATGGCGCCATTGGACCAAAGACTGCACCAATAAGCTGTTGCGGCCCCCGATGCAATGGAAGATCAAACCTGCCCAATCAGGTTCTGCCCAATTTTAGACCATCAGTGGTGCCCATACGGTCTAAAGGTCCACAATCGGCAGCCGAAATCTGCCCCCTTAACTCCTAGCAACCAATAAGATCTTTGCTTTTGGAACAGGTGACCAGTAACCTGCAATTACTGCTCATTGTCGGGGGTACAAGGACCCTCTTTTTCACCCAAAGTAGACCATACAGTCTAAAGGTCCACAATCGGCAGCCGATATCTGCCCCCTTAACTCATAGCAACCAATAAGATCTTTGCTTTTTGAACAGGTGACCAGTAACCTGCAGTTACTGCTCATTGTCGGGGGTACAAGGACCCTCTTTTTCACCCAACGTAGTGGCCCCTCATTGAATCTTGTGAGATTGGATCTGCCAGGGATAATGGGAAGGTTCTAAAGGTTCTTACCCAGTGCCAAGGTTGCGGCCGCAGTCGCCAGGTACACGATCCACCCGTTCATGTTGGTGCCCAGGTAGGACTGGCAGGATCAGGGCAGCAGGGTGTATATATAACATGGCCCGTAGGATCCCATTAGCTCAGAACAATGGGGGTTGGACCTGCCGGGGAGAGGTGTTTTATAGGCCAATAATCCCACATTGTTTCAGGGCAGTTATTACATGGAAGGTGTGAATAACGCTCTGTGCCCGGGCACCGTGCCACCCCTCACACTCCCATACTCAGCAATACACTCACGTAACCTTTCTGGAATATTCTGTCCCTTATTGTTAATGTGTGTATACTTCCCCTTTAATAGCACCCAGAATGCATTGAGGGGCGGGGAATGATGTAAGACTTGTATTTCATGTAATTAGAGGCGCCGGGTAGTAAGAGAGAAATTGCCTAATTACCCTAATCCTATTAGTGAGGGGGGGGGGCAGTTACAGGGGATCATGTGACCAGATTCACTCTCAGACTGTTTGTTTATTGGCTATAAGAGGATTTGTCTCATGTCTCCTCCGTTTGGGGGTTTCTGTTTCACTGTTGTGTCACGTAAACTGTTGTTAGGGGTTCACTTACCCTAGCAACCAGGCAGTGGTGTGACTGACAGGCTGGGGAAGGAATAACTGGCTAAATAGAAATACATTTTAGCCACAGAATAAATGTGGGTTCTTGTTGCCGTGTCATCAACGGACCCTGGAAACGGCATTAATCAGCTTCAGGCCATTAATTGGGCAGATTAGTAGGAACAATTACAGACTGGCCAGAATATTAATGGGGGTCTATAGAGTCCTGGGGCAGACTGGGGCCATACTGGGAGATCAGCCCATTGGCCTCCTGTTGGCCAGCCCGGATATACGGGGCATTCAGCTCCCCTCTGTGTGTCTCTCAAGGTGTCTCTCAGTGTACCCTCTACTTAGTGTGTCTCTCAGTGTGTCTCTTGGTGTACTCTCTACTCACTGAGTATCTCAGTGTGTCTCAATGAGTTTCTCAATAAGTCTCTCAGTGTATCTTTCAGTGAGTCTCTCTGTACCCTCTACTCAGTGTGTCTCTCCGTTTGTCTCTCAATGAGTCTCTGTATGTCTCTCAATGAGTCTCTCAGGATGTCTCTCAGCATACCCTCTACTCAGTGTGTCTCTCAGTGTACCCTCTACTCAGTGTGTCTCTCAGTGTACCCTCTACTCAGTGTGTCTCTCCGTTTGTCTCTCAATGAGTCTCTCAGGATGTCTCTCAGCATACCCTCTACTCAGTGTGTCTCTCCGTTTGTCTCTCAATGAGTCTCTCAGGATGTCTCTCAGCATACCCTCTACTCAGTGTGTCTCTCCGTTTGTCTCTCAATGAGTCTCTCAGGATGTCTCTCAGCATACCCTCTACTCAGTGTGTCTCTCAATGAGTCTCTCAGTGAGTCTCTCAGTGTACCCTCTACTCAGTGTGTCTCTCCGTTTGTCTCTCAATGAGTCTCTGTATGTCTCTCAATGAGTCTCTCAGGATGTCTCTCAGCATACCCTCTACTCAGTGTGTCTCTCAGTGTGTCTTTCAGTGTGTCTCTCAGCATACCCTCTACTCAGTGTGTCTCTCAGTGTGTCTTTCAGTGTGTCTCTCAGCATACCCTCTACTCAGTGTGTCTCTCAGTGTGTCTTTCAGTGTGTCTCTCAGTGTACCCTCTACTCAGTGTGTCTCTCAGTGTACCCTCTACTCAGTGTGTCTCTCCGTTTGTCTCTCAATGAGTCTCTGTATGTCTCTCAATGAGTCTCTCAGGATGTCTCTCAGCATACCCTCTACTCAGTGTGTCTCTCAATGAGTCTCTCAGTGAGTCTCTCAGTGTACCCTCTACTCAGTGTGTCTCTCAGTGTACCCTCTACTCAGTGTGTCTCTCCATTTGTCTCTCAATGAGTCTCTGTATATCTCTCAATGAGTCTCTCAGGATGTCTCTCAGCATACCCTCTACTCAGTGTGTCTCTCAATGAGTCTCTCAGTGAGTCTCTCAGTGTCTTTCGGTGTGTCTCTCAGCATACCCTCTACTCAGTGTGTCTCTCAGCATACCCTCTACTCAGTGTGTCTCTCAGTGTGTCTTTCAGTGTGTCTCTCAGCATACCCTCTACTCAGTGTGTCTCTCAGTGTGTCTTTCAGTGTGTCTCTCAGTGTACCCTCTACTCAGTGTGTCTCTCCGTTTGTCTCTCAATGAGTCTCTGTATGTCTCTCAATGAGTCTCTCAGGATGTCTCTCAGCATACCCTCTACTCAGTGTGTCTCTCAATGAGTCTCCCAGTGAGTCTCTCAGTGTACCCTCTACTCAGTGTGTCTCTCAATGAGTCTCTCAGTGAGTCTCTCAGTGTACCCTCTACTCAGTGTGTCTCTCAATGAGTCTCTCAGTGTGTCTCTCAGTGTACCCTCTACTCAGTGTGTCTCTCCGTTTGTCTCTCAATGAGTCTCTGTATGTCTCTCAATGAGTCTCTCAGGATGTCTCTCAGCATACCCTCTACTCAGTGTGTCTCTCAGTGTGTCTTTCAGTGTGTCTCTCAGCATACCCTCTACTCAGTGTGTCTCTCAGTGTACCCTCTACTCAGTGTGTCTCTCCGTTTGTCTCTCAATGAGTCTCTGTATGTCTCTCAATGAGTCTCTCAGGATGTCTCTCAGCATACCCTCTACTCAGTGTGTCTCTCAATGAGTCTCTCAGTGAGTCTCTCAGTGTACCCTCTACTCAGTGTGTCTCTCAGTGTACCCTCTACTCAGTGTGTCTCTCCATTTGTCTCTCAATGAGTCTCTGTATATCTCTCAATGAGTCTCTCAGGATGTCTCTCAGCATACCCTCTACTCAGTGTGTCTCTCAATGAGTCTCTCAGTGAGTCTCTCAGTGTACCCTCTACTCAGTGTGTCTCTCAGTGTACCCTCTACTCAGTGTGTCTCTCAGTGTACCCTCTACTCAGTGTGTCTCTCCGTTTGTCTCTCAATGAGTCTCTGTATGTCTCTCAATGAGTCTCTCAGGATGTCTCTCAGCATACCCTCTACTCAGTGTGTCTTTCAGTGTGTCTCTCAGCATACCCTCTACTCAGTGTGTCTCTCAATGAGTCTCTCAGTGAGTCTCTCAGTGTACCCTCTACTCAGTGTGTCTCTCCGTTTGTCTCTCAATGAGTCTCTGTATGTCTCTCAATGAGTCTCTCAGGATGTCTCTCAGCATACCCTCTACTCAGTGTGTCTCTCAGTGTGTCTTTCAGTGTGTCTCTCAGCATACCCTCTACTCAGTGTGTCTCTCAGTGTACCCTCTACTCAGTGTGTCTCTCCGTTTGTCTCTCAATGAGTCTCTGTATGTCTCTCAATGAGTCTCTCAGGATGTCTCTCAGCATACCCTCTACTCAGTGTGTCTCTCAATGAGTCTCTCAGTGAGTCTCTCAGTGTACCCTCTACTCAGTGTGTCTCTCAGTGTACCCTCTACTCAGTGTGTCTCTCAGTGTACCCTCTACTCAGTGTGTCTCTCCATTTGTCTCTCAATGAGTCTCTGTATATCTCTCAATGAGTCTCTCAGGATGTCTCTCAGCATACCCTCTACTCAGTGTGTCTCTCAATGAGTCTCTCAGTGAGTCTCTCAGTGTACCCTCTACTCAGTGTGTCTCTCAGTGTACCCTCTACTCAGTGTGTCTCTCAGTGTACCCTCTACTCAGTGTGTCTCTCCGTTTGTCTCTCAATGAGTCTCTGTATGTCTCTCAATGAGTCTCTCAGGATGTCTCTCAGCATACCCTCTACTCAGTGTGTCTTTCAGTGTGTCTCTCAGCATACCCTCTACTCAGTGTGTCTTTCAGTGTGTCTCTCAGCATACCCTCTACTCAGTGTGTCTCTCAGTGTGTCTTTCAGTGTGTCTCTCAGCATACCCTCTACTCAGTGTGTCTCTCAGTGTGTCTTTCAGTGTGTCTCTCAGTGTACCCTCTACTCAGTGTGTCTCTCCGTTTGTCTCTCAATGAGTCTCTGTATGTCTCTCAATGAGTCTCTCAGGATGTCTCTCAGCATACCCTCTACTCAGTGTGTCTCTCAATGAGTCTCTCAGTGAGTCTCTCAGTGTACCCTCTACTCAGTGTGTCTCTCAGTGTACCCTCTACTCAGTGTGTCTCTCAGCATACCCTCTACTCAGTGTGTCTCTCATGAGTCTCTCAGTGAGTCTCTCAGTGTACCCTCTACTCAGTGTGTCTCTCAGTGTACCCTCTACTCAGTGTGTCTCTCCATTTGTCTCTCAATGAGTCTCTGTATATCTCTCAATGAGTCTCTCAGGATGTCTCTCAGCATACCCTCTACTCAGTGTGTCTCTCAATGAGTCTCTCAGTGAGTCTCTCAGTGTACCCTCTACTCAGTGTGTCTCTCCGTTTGTCTCTCAATGAGTCTCTGTATGTCTCTCAATGAGTCTCTCAGGATGTCTCTCAGCATACCCTCTACTCAGTGTGTCTCTCAGTGTGTCTTTCAGTGTGTCTCTCAGCATACCCTCTACTCAGTGTGTCTCTCAGTGTGTCTTTCAGTGTGTCTCTCAGCATACCCTCTACTCAGTGTGTCTCTCAGTGTGTCTTTCAGTGTGTCTCTCAGTGTACCCTCTACTCAGTGTGTCTCTCAGTGTACCCTCTACTCAGTGTGTCTCTCCGTTTGTCTCTCAATGAGTCTCTGTATGTCTCTCAATGAGTCTCTCAGGATGTCTCTCAGCATACCCTCTACTCAGTGTGTCTCTCAATGAGTCTCTCAGTGAGTCTCTCAGTGTACCCTCTACTCAGTGTGTCTCTCCGTTTGTCTCTCAATGAGTCTCTGTATGTCTCTCAATGAGTCTCTCAGGATGTCTCTCAGCATACCCTCTACTCAGTGTGTCTCTCAGTGTGTCTTTCAGTGTGTCTCGCAGTGTACCCTCTACTCAGTGTGTCTCTCAGTGTGTCTTTCAGTGTGTCTCGCAGTGTACCCTCTACTCAGTGTGTCTCTCAGTGTACCCTCTACTCAGTGTGTCTCTCAGTGTACCCTCTACTCAGTGTGTCTCTCAGTGTACCCTCTACTCAGTGTGTCTCTCAGTGTACCCTCTACTCAGTGTGTCTTTCAGTGTGTCTTTCAGTGTGTCTCGTAGTGTACCCTCTACTCAGTGTGTCTCTCAGTGTACCCTCTACTCAGTGTGTCTCTCGGTGTGTCTTTCAGTGTGTCTCGTAGTGTACCCTCTACTCAGTGTGTCTCTCAGTGTACCTCTACTCAGTGTGTCTCTCCGTTTGTCTCTCAATGAGTCTCTCAGTGAGTCTCTCAGTGTACCCCTCTACTCAGTGTGTCTCTCAGTGTACCCTCTACTCAGTGAGTCTCTCAGTGTACCCTCTACTCAGTGAGTCTCTCAGTGTACCCTCTACTCAGTGTGTCTCTCAGTGTACCCTCTACTCAGTGAGTCTCTCAGTGTACCCTCTACTCAGTGTGTCTCTCAGTGTACCCTCTACTCAGTGTGTCTCTCAGTGTACCCTCTACTCAGTGTGTCTCTCCATTTGTCTCTCAATGAGTCTCTGTATATCTCTCAATGAGTCTCTCAGGATGTCTCTCAGCATACCCTCTACTCAGTGTGTCTCTCAATGAGTCTCTCAGTGAGTCTCTCAGTGTACCCTCTACTCAGTGTGTCTCTCAGTGTACCCTCTACTCAGTGTGTCTCTCAGTGTACCCTCTACTCAGTGTGTCTCTCCGTTTGTCTCTCAATGAGTCTCTGTATGTCTCTCAATGAGTCTCTCAGGATGTCTCTCAGCATACCCTCTACTCAGTGTGTCTTTCAGTGTGTCTCTCAGCATACCCTCTACTCAGTGTGTCTTTCAGTGTGTCTCTCAGCATACCCTCTACTCAGTGTGTCTCTCAGTGTGTCTTTCAGTGTGTCTCTCAGCATACCCTCTACTCAGTGTGTCTCTCAGTGTGTCTTTCAGTGTGTCTCTCAGTGTACCCTCTACTCAGTGTGTCTCTCCGTTTGTCTCTCAATGAGTCTCTGTATGTCTCTCAATGAGTCTCTCAGGATGTCTCTCAGCATACCCTCTACTCAGTGTGTCTCTCAATGAGTCTCTCAGTGAGTCTCTCAGTGTACCCTCTACTCAGTGTGTCTCTCAGTGTACCCTCTACTCAGTGTGTCTCTCAGCATACCCTCTACTCAGTGTGTCTCTCAATGAGTCTCTCAGTGAGTCTCTCAGTGTACCCTCTACTCAGTGTGTCTCTCAGTGTACCCTCTACTCAGTGTGTCTCTCCATTTGTCTCTCAATGAGTCTCTGTATATCTCTCAATGAGTCTCTCAGGATGTCTCTCAGCATACCCTCTACTCAGTGTGTCTCTCAATGAGTCTCTCAGTGAGTCTCTCAGTGTACCCTCTACTCAGTGTGTCTCTCCGTTTGTCTCTCAATGAGTCTCTGTATGTCTCTCAATGAGTCTCTCAGGATGTCTCTCAGCATACCCTCTACTCAGTGTGTCTCTCAGTGTGTCTTTCAGTGTGTCTCTCAGCATACCCTCTACTCAGTGTGTCTCTCAGTGTGTCTTTCAGTGTGTCTCTCAGCATACCCTCTACTCAGTGTGTCTCTCAGTGTGTCTTTCAGTGTGTCTCTCAGTGTACCCTCTACTCAGTGTGTCTCTCAGTGTACCCTCTACTCAGTGTGTCTCTCCGTTTGTCTCTCAATGAGTCTCTGTATGTCTCTCAATGAGTCTCTCAGGATGTCTCTCAGCATACCCTCTACTCAGTGTGTCTCTCAATGAGTCTCTCAGTGAGTCTCTCAGTGTACCCTCTACTCAGTGTGTCTCTCCGTTTGTCTCTCAATGAGTCTCTGTATGTCTCTCAATGAGTCTCTCAGGATGTCTCTCAGCATACCCTCTACTCAGTGTGTCTCTCAGTGTGTCTTTCAGTGTGTCTCGCAGTGTACCCTCTACTCAGTGTGTCTCTCAGTGTGTCTTTCAGTGTGTCTCGCAGTGTACCCTCTACTCAGTGTGTCTCTCAGTGTACCCTCTACTCAGTGTGTCTCTCAGTGTACCCTCTACTCAGTGTGTCTCTCAGTGTACCCTCTACTCAGTGTGTCTCTCAGTGTACCCTCTACTCAGTGTGTCTTTCAGTGTGTCTTTCAGTGTGTCTCGTAGTGTACCCTCTACTCAGTGTGTCTCTCAGTGTACCCTCTACTCAGTGTGTCTCTCGGTGTGTCTTTCAGTGTGTCTCGTAGTGTACCCTCTACTCAGTGTGTCTCTCAGTGTACCCTCTACTCAGTGTGTCTCTCCGTTTGTCTCTCAATGAGTCTCTCAGTGAGTCTCTCAGTGTACCCTCTACTCAGTGTGTCTCTCAGTGTACCCTCTACTCAGTGAGTCTCTCAGTGTACCCTCTACTCAGTGAGTCTCTCAGTGTACCCTCTACTCAGTGTGTCTCTCAGTGTACCCTCTACTCAGTGAGTCTCTCAGTGTACCCTCTACTCAGTGTGTCTCTCAGTGTACCCTCTACTCAGTGTGTCTCTCAGTGTACCCTCTACTCAGTGTGTCTCTCCATTTGTCTCTCAATGAGTCTCTGTATATCTCTCAATTAGTCTCTCAGGATGTCTCTCAGCATACCCTCTACTCAGTGTGTCTCTCAATGAGTCTCTCAGTGAGTCTCTCAGCATACCCTCTACTCAGTGTGTCTCTCAATGAGTCTCTCAGTGAGTCTCTCAGTGTACCCTCTACTCAATAAGTCTCTCGGTGTGTCTTTCAGTGTGTCTTTTAGTGTACCCTCTACTTAGTGTGCCTCTGTATGTCTCTTAGTGAGTCTCTGCATGTCTCTCAATGAGTTTCAGTGTGTCTCTCAGGGTGTCTTTCAGTGTGTCTCTCAGTGTACCCTCTACTCAGTGTGTCTCTCTGTTTGTCTCTCAATGAGTCTCTGTATGTCTCTCAATGAGTCTCCCACGGTATCTCTCGATGTACCCTCTACTCAGTGTGTGTCTCAATGAGTCTCTCAGGGTGTCTCTCGATGTACCCTCTACTCAGTGTGTGTCTCAATGAGTCTCTCAGGGTGTCTCTCGATGTACCCTCTACTCAGTGTGTCTCTCAGGGTGTCTCTCGATGTACCCTCTACTCAGTGTGTCTCTCAATGAGTCTCTCAGTGTGTCTCTCAGTGTACCCTCTACTCAGTGTGTCTCTCAGTGTACCCTCTACTCAGTGTGTCTCTCCGTTTGTCTCTCAATGAGTCTCTGTATGTCTCTCAATGAGTCTCTCAGGATGTCTCTCAGCATACCCTCTACTCAGTGTGTCTCTCAATGAGTCTCTCAGTGAGTCTCTCAGTGTACCCTCTACTCAGTGTGTCTCTCAGTGTACCCTCTACTCAGTGTGTCTCTCCATTTGTCTCTCAATGAGTCTCTGTATATCTCTCAATGAGTCTCTCAGGATGTCTCTCAGCATACCCTCTACTCAGTGTGTCTCTCAATGAGTCTCTCAGTGAGTCTCTCAGTGTACCCTCTACTCAATAAGTCTCTCGGTGTGTCTTTCAGTGTGTCTTTTAGTGTACCCTCTACTTAGTGTGCCTCTGTATGTCTCTTAGTGAGTCTCTGCATGTCTCTCAATGAGTCTCAGTGTGTCTCTCAGGGTGTCTTTCAGTGTGTCTCTCAGTGTACCCTCTACTCAGTGTGTCTCTCTGTTTGTCTCTCAATGAGTCTCTGTATGTCTCTCAATGAGTCTCCCACGGTATCTCTCGATGTACCCTCTACTCAGTGTGTGTCTCAATGAGTCTCCCACGGTATCTCTCGATGTACCCTCTACTCAGTGTGTGTCTCAATGAGTCTCTCAGGGTGTCTCTCGATGTACCCTCTACTCAGTGTGTCTCTCAGGGTGTCTCTCGATGTACCCTCTACTCTGTGTGTGTCTCAATGAGTCTCTCAGGGTGTCTCTCGATGTACCCTCTACTCAGTGTGTGTCTCAATGAGTCTCTCAGGGTGTCTCTCGATGTACCCTCTACTCAGTGTGTGTCTCAATGAGTCTCTCGGGGTGTCTCTCGATGTACCCTCTACTCAGTGTGTCTCTCAATGAGTCTCTCAGGGTGTCTCTCGATGTACCCTCTACTCAGTGTGTCTCTCAATGAGTCTCTCAGGGTGTCTCTCGATGTACCCTCTACTCAGTGTGTGTCTCAATGAGTCTCTCAGGGTGTCTCTCGATGTACCCTCTACTCAGTGTGTGTCTCAATGAGTCTCTCAGGGTGTCTCTCGATGTACCCTCTACTCAGTGTGTCTCTCAATGAGTCTCTCAGGGTGTCTCTCGATGTACCCTCTACTCAGTGTGTGTCTCAATGAGTCTCTCAGGGTGTCTCTCGATGTACCCTCTACTCAGTGTGTCTCTCAATGAGTCTCTCAGGGTGTCTCTCGATGTACCCTCTACTCAGTGTGTGTCTCAATGAGTCTCTCGGGGTGTCTCTCGATGTACCCTCTACTCAGTGTGTCTCTCAATGAGTCTCTCAGGGTGTCTCTCGATGTACCCTCTACTCAGTGTGTCTCTCAATGAGTCTCTCAGGGTGTCTCTCGATGTACCCTCTACTCAGTGTGTCTCTCAATGAGTCTCTCAGGGTGTCTCTCGATGTACCCTCTACTCAGTGTGTGTCTCAATGAGTCTCTCAGGGTGTCTCTCGATGTACCCTCTACTCAGTGTGTGTCTCAATGAGTCTCTCAGGGTGTCTCTCGATGTACCCTCTACTCAGTGTGTGTCTCAATGAGTCTCTCAGGGTGTCTCTCGATGTACCCTCTACTCAGTGTGTCTCTCAATGTGTCTCTCAGGGTGTCTCTCGATGTACCCTCTACTCAGTGTGTGTCTCAATGAGTCTCTCGGGGTGTCTCTCGATGTACCCTCTACTCAGTGTGTCTCTCAATGAGTCTCTCAGGGTGTCTCTCGATGTACCCTCTACTCAGTGTGTCTCTCAATGAGTCTCTCAGGGTGTCTCTCGATGTACCCTCTACTCAGTGTGTGTCTCAATGAGTCTCTCAGGGTGTCTCTCGATGTACCCTCTACTCAGTGTGTGTCTCAATGAGTCTCTCAGGGTGTCTCTCGATGTACCCTCTACTCAGTGTGTGTCTCAATGAGTCTCTCAGGGTGTCTCTCGATGTACCCTCTACTCAGTGTGTCTCTCAATGAGTCTCTCAGGGTGTCTCTCGATGTACCCTCTACCCAGTGTGTCTCTCAATGAGTCTCTCAGGGTGTCTCTCAATGAGTCTCTCAGGGTGTCTCTCGATGTACCCTCTACTCAGTGTGTCTCTCAATGAGTCTCTCAGGGTGTCTCTCGATGTACCCTCTACTCAGTGTGTCTCTCAATGAGTCTCTCAGGGTGTCTCTCGATGTACCCTCTACTCAGTGTGTCTCTCAATGAGTCTCTCAGGGTGTCTCTCAATGTACCCTCTACTCAGTGTGTCTCTCAATGAGTCTCTCAGGGTGTCTCTCAATGTACCCTCTACTCAGTGTGTCTCTCAATGAGTCTCTCAGGGTATCTCTCGATGTACCCTCTACTCAGTGTGTCTCTCAATGAGTCTCTCAGGGTGTCTCTCGATGTACCCTCTACTCAGTGTGTCTCTCAATGAGTCTCTCAGGGTGTCTCTCGATGTACCCTCTACTCAGTGTGTCTCTCAATGAGTCTCTCAGGGTGTCTCTCAATGTACCTTCTACTCAGTGTGTCTCTCAATGAGTCTCTCAGGGTGTCTCTCAATGTACCCTCTACTCAGTGTGTCTCTCAATGAGTCTCTCAGGGTGTCTCTCAGTGTGTTTCAATGGGTCTCTGTATGTCTCTCACTTACTCTCTCAGGGTGTCTCTCGGTGTACCCTCTACTCAGTGTGTCTCTCAGTGAGTCTCTCAGTGTGTCTCTCAGTGAGTCTCTCAGTGTGTCTCTCAGTGTGTCTCTCAGTGTGTCTCTCAGTGTGTCTCTCAGTGTGTCTCTCAGTGAGTCTCTCAGTGAGTCTCTCAGTGTGTCTCTCAGTGAGTCTCTCAGTGTGTCTCTCAGTGAGTCTCTCAGTGTGTCTCTCAGTGTGTCTCTCAGTGTGTCTCTCAGTGTGTCTCTCAGTGTGTCTCTCAGTGAGTCTCTCAGTGTGTCTCTCAGTGAGTCTCTCAGTGTGTCTCTCAGTGTGTCTCTCAGTGTGTCTCTCAGTGAGTCTCTCAGTGAGTCTCTCAGTGTGTCTCTCAGTGAGTCTCTCAGTGTGTCTCTCAGTGAGTCTCTCAGTGTGTCTCTCAGTGTGTCTCTCAGTGTGTCTCTCAGTGTGTCTCTCAGTGTGTCTCTCAGTGAGTCTCTCAGTGTGTCTCTCAGTGAGTCTCTCAGTGTGTCTCTCAGTGTGTCTCAATGAGTCTCTGTATGTCTCTGAATGAGTCTCTCAGTGAGTCTCTCAGTGAGTCTCTCAGTGTGTCTCTCAGCGCACCTGCTATTTACAGAGTATTTCAGGGTGTGTCTCAGTATGTCTCTCAGTGAGTCCCTGTGCGTCTCTCAGTGAGTCTGTCAGTTGCACAAGAGACAGCCCTGGGTGACAGTTACACAACATGCACATCTGTCACTGAGCCCTTAGTGATGTTGCAAGACCCACAGAGCTGACACTTGAGACACGTTGAGGCCGGGCGAGACCGTCAGCCCATGGCGCAGTCACACACAGAGACACCCAGCGGGTCAGTAACCGGCAGCTGCAGAACCTCTTACTGACACCGGCGCTGATCCGACTGCCTCTATGTATTGCTATATCTTCGGTTTCACTGAGGAAAATTGCAGTCTCTCATCCAAACCCCTCCCTGGTTGCTAAGGTAACTTGGACCCTAGCAACCAGATTGCTGCTGAAGCTCCACACTGGCTCCTGAACTGAAACTGAAAATAAAACCCCATAGATAATAAAACAAATTGTCTCAGAATATCCCTCTCTACATTATACTACAAGTTACCCCAAAAGGTGAACAATCTCTTTTGCCCCCACTGGGCTCCTTGGGTGACCCCCCCCCCCCAGATACACCCTACGGCTTTGGGACAGATACTGACTCCGCCCCCTGCGCAATCCCACAATAGGGACGCAGGACTCCCTGCAGCTTGTGCCTTATTAACCTGTTATGCGCCTCATTGGCCCTTTGTCAGGTGTCAGTGGCACCCAGTGATATAGGGTGTGGCACAGTAACGAGACACACCCCCAAAGGGTATAATTAACCCTCCCCACATGCATGTGTAATTACATTACACCCAGATATAACCTTCTTACTGTTCCTCTTAACCAGAGTCCTGATATAACCTCTACTGTCCTGCAACCAACCGGCACCACTTACTGGGTACGGGCAGAACCCCCACATTCCTACTCAGCATGTATATGTGTATATTAGGTACCTACCTAGTGCTACCAACCCCTATATCTGTAGGGAAATGAGAGCAGGGCAGGCAGTAACCCTTCCAACACTTTCCCCTGTCTCTGCCCCTATATATTAGGTACCTACCTAGTGCTACCAACCCCTATTTCTGTAGGGAAATGAGAGCAGGGCAGGCAGTAACCCTTCCAACACTTTCCCCTGTCTCTGCCCCTATATATTAGGTACCTACCTAGTGCTACCAACCCCTATTTCTGTAGGGAACTGAGAGCAGAGCAGACGTGCCTGTCTGAGCTGTGAGTGACCTACAGAATGGAGAGTGTTAGCTCGGGTCCAGTAGGGCCTGGGCGGACACGTTCTCATCGTCTCGTGGAAGTTGAGGTAGGGAGATGTCTCCTGTTGGATGTGTCAGTTGCGGGGCGCAGATTGCGACTTATTAACACCTATAGGCCTCAGTCAGGGCTCGGGAGGAGAACTCTACTTAGGGAATTACAACAGTACCTCCACACCTCCATCCCGGTCATCTGGGCTGGAGACTTTAGCCAAGTCCTTAATGCTGCTGATAGATCAGGTCGCTTCTTTGATAAGCATGAAAGTCACTTCTTGAAGAACATGCTGCAGCAGGCGGATATGGTTGATGTCTTCACCCATGATGGTCGGGTAGGGAAACATACTTATCACTGTGCTGGGAAAAGTAGTCGACTCGATATGGCTTTTGTCCAGTCAGGGGAGGTCTTCACAGAAGTTGAGGAAGTCCTTGTTGACTACTCAGATCATCTTGCGTTATCCTTTCTGTTGGGGGCTTCCTCAGTTCCAGCTAAGGGTCGGGGGTTGTGGAGGTTGAGTGCTGAATCCCTGGAGGGGGAGGCAGTTAGGCACTCCTTTGAGGCACTCCTTCAGCTCGAGTTGACAAGGACTATGCTTTTCGACTCTATGTCGCAGTGGTGGGAGGAGGCTAAGGAGTCATTCCGCAACTTCTTCCATAAACTATCTGTTGTTAGGGAGGGAAATAAGTATAAAAAGTACCTGTCCCTACGAAAGAAGCTTGAGTCTTATATTTCGGATGGGGTGGCAGGGGATAAAGTTTCCCAGCTGAAGCTCTTGATCAGGGAGCATCAGTACAGTCGCTACAGGTCTCTGGTTCTAGAGAGGGATTATGGTGGTTTCCATTT
Source organism: Xenopus tropicalis (assembly GCF_000004195.4). Taxonomy (NCBI): domain Eukaryota; kingdom Metazoa; phylum Chordata; class Amphibia; order Anura; family Pipidae; genus Xenopus; species Xenopus tropicalis. Next base: position 150,558,276 of record NC_030682.2, on the reverse strand, counting down.
CCCTGATCCTTTTCGGAATTGCAGAGAGTCTGTGGAGAAAAAGGTAATAACTGGCCTGAAGGACTCCCAGGGTATAGTCCAGACATCCAAGGGTGGGATCTTGCGAGTTGTTCAGGCCTACTATGCTGACCTGTTTAAGAGCAAAGCTTTGGAGGGGGAGAAGATAAAGGCCTTCTTGGAGGGAACCCCGGGTCCTGATCTGCAGAATTTGGACTTTTCCTCTTTGGTGGCTGACATTACGGAGGATGAGGTCAAAATGGCGATTGACCAGCTTCATTTAAAGAAAGCCCCAGGCCCAGACGGCCTCACAGCCGAATTTTATAAGACCTTTAAAGACCTTTTGGCCCCAATTCTCGTGGAGGTCTTTAGAGACTGCCTGGGAGGAGGTGTCTTACCTCCCTCCATGAGATTGTCCTCCTTAGTGTTGTTATCAAAAGGCAAGGAGCCCTCGGATGTCAAGAATTGGAGGCCTATTGCCCTCTTGAACACAGACAGGAAGCTTCTCGCAAAGGTGCTTTTTTCTAGACTGATTTTGTTTTCAGGCACTTTATTGTCCCATGAGCAGTTCTGCACGGTGAAAGGGCGGAGCATCTTTGGGGCACTCTTGTCAATTCGTGAAGTGCTTGAAACATGCAAAGCTCAGAGTAGTAGGAGATATGTGGTAGGTCTTGACCAGGCCAAAGCTTTTGATAGAGTGGATCATCAGTACCTATGGGCCACCTTGCGTAAGTATGGCATCCCGGATCAATTTGTCGAGTGGCTCACTGTTTTGTACAGGGAGGGAGAGAGCTTCCCACTTGTTAACGGTTGGCGAGGTGAAAACTTCAGGGTTGAGGCCGGGGTGCGTCAGGGTTGTCCTCTGAGTCCATTGCTCTATGTCTTTGCCATAGACCCTTTCCTGCGAGCGGTGCAGGCCTTGGATTTGGAGGGCTTTCGGGCCCCTCGTTGCCTGCCCCTGAAGCTGGTAGCCTACGCGGACGATGTCACAGTCGTTGTCTCACATCCTGAGGAGGTGAACTTGTTGACTGATGCCATTGAAAGTTACTCAGAGGCCTCCGGGTCGCTGGTCAACACTGACAAGTCGGAGGCTTTCTGGACTGTGGAAGGGGAGCCAGATTTCCCTCTTCCTGATTTTCAGCTTGCCTCCAAAGAAATTAGTATCCTTGGGGTCAAATTTGGGAGGGAAGACAATTCCAAACTCAATTGGGAATCAAAGTTGGATGCTGTGAATGCAAGGGTACAGCGGTGGAAAAAGTGGAGGCTGTCCTATAGGGAAAGGGTGAAGCTCATCAAAACTTACCTGGTCCCTCTCCTCCTGTATGTGTCTTTTGTTTATCCTTTGCCAGAAGCTTTCTATGCGAGGATCCACAGTCTGTTCTTCCAGATGCTCTGGGGGAGCAGGCTGAACCCTGTAAAAAGAGGGATAACCTACCTGCGGACAAAAGAGGGTGGGTTGGACATGTTGTGTCCTGTGGCCTTCTTTGGCACCATTTTCCTGAAGTTTAACTTTGGGCACCTGGGTCAAAGAACTGAAGTTCTGTGGCAAAGCAGTGTCAGGGCCTGGGTATCCCCTTTTGTAGGTGACTGGTTACAGGGCGATAGGGTGAAGCAGGTGCGGGTGCGACATAGTCATCTCCCATCATACTTTGTCCTTGGGCTGAAGCTTTTGAGGAGATGGGATATCAGAGTAGATGATCTCGGTACAGCCTCCAGGCGCGCTCTTTATATGAGGGTGCTAGATGTCTACTTTGCTATTCCGCTCGCCTTGAGGGACTGCGTTGGGAACACTCTGGTCAGGAGCTTGCGTTTCCTCAATAGCAAGAGGTCGACCGAAATTGCCCCTGGGGATGTGGTGTGGAGGAGTCCCAGGAGCATTTTCTGCAGCATTGTCCCTTGGCAAAGAGTGTGCGCTCTCAGGTCTCCCGAGCTCTCTGTGCTCCGCTCCTGGACACCCTGGGCTATGCGGAACTGGCCTATGGTGTGTCGGCCCGACAGCACAGCCACGACCACGAGACGCTGTACCTGGTTATTACGGTATATAGGTACCATCTATGGCACGGGCGATGCCGCTATTCCTTTGGTTCGGATGTGACTCCTGAGAACATTGCTAAATCCATCATGGTGGAGCTAAGATACATTCGATCGTTAGAGTTGGCTCGATCCTCTTGTACCCCGGCATTATGGAGGGGCTTTACCCTGTAGGCTTCACCCCAAGGCAGTTTCCTTCTGCTACTGAGTTGGTTTTTGTGTGTTTATATTTATTTCAAGAACGTGATACTGCCTTTTTGTTTATTTTTAGGCATTTTCGACAGATCCCAAGCCTTTGCCTTCATTATTATGGCGGAAGCCTTGAATTGGGTTTGGGGGTCTTCTTTTTCTTTTGGGTGGGGGAAGGGGTTACGGTGGGTGTGGGCTTTGGACATTTTGCTTTGGTGGAGGGGAATGGAAGCCAAAAAGGACAGAGACAAGACTTTGGAACTGGCTATCCATTGGGTGTTGTGGGATTGGTGAGGGTGTGGGGAGGGGAGGCGGTCAATATGGACAAAGGGGTGGACTTTGATAGTTGGCCGTCCTCATGTGGGTGGAATGGGGAGGGAGTAACAAGTGAACTGGTTATGATTAATTCAACAAAACCCTTACTTTTGTATTGTTAGTATAAGAATTGTATTGTTTTGTTTCTTATTGTAAGCATTTTTATTTTTAATAAAAAATCCTATATATTAGGTACCTACCTAGTGCTACCAACCCCTATTTCTGTAGGGAAATGAGGGCAGGGCAGGCAGTAACCCTTCCAACACTTTCCCCTGTCTCTGCCCCTATATATTAGGTACCTACCTAGTGCTACCAACCCCTATTTCTGTAGGGAAATGAGAGCAGGGCAGGCAGTAACCCTTCCAACACTTTCCCCTGTCTCTGCCCCTATATATTAGGTACCTACCTAGTGCTACCAACCCCTATTTCTGTAGGGAAATGAGAGCAGGGCAGGCAGTAACCCTTCCAACACTTTCCCCTGTCTCTGCCCCTATATATTAGGTACCTACCTAGTGCTACCAACCCCTATTTCTGTAGGGAAATGAGGGCAGGGCAGGCAGTAACCCTTCCAACACTTTCCCCTGTCTCTGCCCCTATATATTAGGTACCTACCTAGTGCTACCAACCCCTATTTCTGTAGGGGAATGAGAGCAGGGCAGGCAGTAACCCCTCCAACACTTTCCCCTGTCTCTGCCCCTATATATTAGGTACCTACCTAGTGCTACCAACCCCTATTTCTGTAGGGAAATGAGAGCAGGGCAGGCAGTAACCCTTCCAACACTTTCCCCTGTCTCTGCCCCTATATATTAGGTACCTACCTAGTGCTACCAACCCCTATTTCTGTAGGGAAATGAGAGCAGGGCAGGCAGTAACCCTTCCAACACTTTCCCCTGTCTCTGCCCCTATATATTAGGTACCTACCTAGTGCTACCAACCCCTATTTCTGTAGGGAAATGAGGGCAGAGCTGCTATTTAGCCTCACACCCAGCTGTTGTGCAAACCTGTAATTACTCCCATTGGGCCAGGACACAGGGACACGATGCTGTTGGGCAGTTTATATTGGGTTCAGGACAGGCCCATAGTAACAAGCATCAGATCTATGGGAGTATCCTGTGTTAATTAAGTTGGGATGAGAGCTCCCCCTTCTGGTCAGTGGTTACATTGCAGCTTCTGAAAGGGAAAGAAAGAAATCGGGAGATAACAGAGAACTGTTAAAGGGGCAGATACCCTTTTAAGGTTTAAGCTTAATATATATTATATAAATCCTGCTCGCAGACACTCTGTTATCCCTGTATATATTTTCTAACAGTACTGGGAGGGTTTTTTCCCATAACCCCCTGGTTGGAGCATTTGTAGGGCAATTCTAGTAGAAACCAGGGGGGCAGATTAAGTGCCGATCATTCCCTATGATACTAACAGTGAGCGTTGCTATGTACACAACCCGCGGAGACACATTTGCAAATCACACAATCAGTATCCGTCAGAGCACAAACATGAAAAGGGACAATGGATCTGATTTGCCTGTTTAACTTCCCCTTGGAATGATCAGTTTGCCCCCCCGTTGGCACAATAAGGAGACTGATCTGTAAAGGGGCAAATTAATGTAAAAATAATGTGTTTCCCCCTATAATGTAACAATCAGGAGAGGAGGAGTCACAAGTAGTGACCCAGAGCAGCCAATTAGATTGCTGGGATGAGCAGGGGCGCCGACCAATGGTGTGTAACATACAGACACTATGTGTGAGTGGCACTGGGCACAGTAAATACGGGCACTGCCCCAACAGGCAAATGTCATGTAAAGTAAATCAGCAACATCCGAGCGGCACCGGCGCCTGTAAATAAGGATTAGTTGGCTTGGGAAGCGCCCAAATGTCTTAAAGGGGCACTGCCAGCAAAGCCCCCAGATCTGCCCAGATACCCCCCCAGATCTGCTCAGCTACCCCCCCAGATCTGCCCTGCCAATTCCCCATATCTGCCCAGCTACCCCCAGATCTGCCCAGCTACCCCCCCCAGATCTGCCCTGCCAATACCCCATATCTGCCCAGCTACCCCCATATCTGCCCAGCTACCCCCAGATCTGCCCAGCTACCCCCCCAGATCTGCCCTGCCAATACCCCATATCTGCCCAGCTACCCCCATATCTGCCCAGCTACCCCCCCAGATCTGCCCTGCCAATACCCCATATCTGCCCAGCTACCCCCCCAGATCTGCCCTGCCAAGACCCCTCCTAGTTATGGCTAATTCTGTGGGTACGAAGCGTCGGCTCTGTGTGTAACAATAATACATTTATATCTGGCAGGTCAGTCAGTGTTTCTGCCCCTTTTCTACATACCCCCCCCCCAACTGACTGAGCCCATGTTAAAAAGAGGTAGGGGCAATTACCAGAAATGTCCTTCCCCTGCCCAGGTTGGTAGGGGGCTTCCCTGGGACCCAATGAAATTGGAACAAAAGTACAGCCCCCCCCCCCCAACTTGTACAACAGAACCGAGTGAATTGATCCAGGTGGGAACCAGAATTTGTGTAGGAACCAACAGGACCCGGCTGGTGTTTGTGTAGGGGCAGAGACGGGGCAGAGACGGGGCAGAGACGGGGCAGAGACGGGGCAGAGACTGGGCAGAGACGGGGCAGAGACGGGGCAGAGACGGGGCAGAGTTGGGGCAGAGACGGGGCAGAGACGGGGCAGAGACGGGGCAGAGTCGGGGCAGAGTCGGGGCAGAGTCTGGGCAGAGACGGGGCAGAGACGGGGCACAGACGGGGCAGAGACGGGGCAGAGACGGGGCAGAGACTGGGCAGAGACTGGGCAGAGACGGGGCAGAGACGGGGCAGAGACGGGGCAGAGACTGGGCAGAGACTGGGCAGAGACGGGGCAGAGACGGGGCAGAGACGGGGCAGAGACTGGGCAGAGACGGGGCAGAGTTGGGGCAGAGACGGGGCAGAGTCGGGGCAGAGACGGGGCAGGACATACTGCGGCTCTGGGACTTTCCAGATGGGATTTCCCTGAGATCACTGAGCTGGGGAAGTGGTTCTGGTTCTGGTTGTTGGGTTGGGGCAGTACATTGTTATTGTTACACATACACACATATTATACACACAGGCATTGTGAGCTCATAACTGCCCCATTATTGGGAGCCCCCCGTGTAAGAGACAGACTGCCCCCCGGGTAAGAGACAGACTGACCCCCGGGTAAGAGACAGATTGACCCCCGGGTAAGAGACAGACTGACCCCCGTGTATGAGACAGACTGACCCCCGGGTAAGAGACAGACTGACCCCCGGGTAAGAGACAGACTGACCCCCGGGTAAGAGACAGACTGACCCCCGGGTAAGAGACAGACTGACCCCCGGGTAAGAGACAGACTGACCCCCGGGTAAGAGACAGACTGACCCCCGGGTAAGAGACAGACTGACCCCCGGGTAAGAGACAGACTGACCCCTGGGTAAGAGACTGCTGCCTGAGTCACATGCTCCCGTTAGAAAGTTGGTGCCACACCCAGTAATTATTCCATATGAAAAGAGAGGGGAGGGGCATTCAAATAATACTGACCCCGCCCCCTACATACAGAAATATAAAGAGACTGAGCGGCTCCCAGACTCCCAGACTCACTCTTACTGGGCTCCTACTGTCGCTATGGCAACTCTGAGCATCGCACTGATAGTAACCGCCCTCTGCGCCGGGTCAGGTAGGAACGGCCTTTACTGGGGCCAATGTCTGTCACCTACACTATGGCTTCCCTCCTTCTATATATGTACCCTCAGCTCACATATGCACCATAGATAGATAGATAGATAGATAGATAGATAGATAGATAGATATAGATGGATAGATAGATAGATATGGATAGATAGATAGATATAGATGGATAGATAGATAGATAGATAGATATAGATGGATAGATAGATAGATATAGATGGATAGATAGAAAAATAGATGATAGATAGATAGATGATATAGATTAGATAGACAAACAGACATATAGATGATTGATAGATAGATAGATAGATAGATAGATATGGATAGATAGATAGATATGGATAGATAGATAGATAGATATAGATGGATATAGATGGATAGATAGATAGATATAGATAGAAAGATAGAAAGATAGATAGATAGATGATATAGATTAGATAGACAAACAGACATATAGATGATTGATAGATAGATAGATAGATAGATGATAGATAGATGAAAGATAGATAGATAGATAGATGGATAGATAGACAGATTAGATGAGATTAGATAGAAAGACAGATGATAGATAGATATAGATGGATAGATAGATAGATTATATAGATTAGATAGACAAACAAACAGACAGACAGATAGATGATAGATAGATAGATAGATAGATGATAGATAGATAGATATAGATGGATAGATAGATAGATATGGATAGATAGAAAGATAGATGATAGATAGATGATATAGATTAGATAGACAAACAGACATATAGATGATTGATAGATAGATAGATAGATAGACAGATTAGATTAGATTAGATAGAAAGACAGATGATAGATAGATATAGATGGATAGATAGATAGATAGATTATATAGATTAGATAGACAAACAAACAGACAGACAGATAGATGATTGATAGATAGATAGATAGATAGATAGATAGATAGATGATAGATAGATGGATAGATAGATGATAGATAGATAGATATAGATAGATAGATAGATAGATAGATGATAGATAGATAGATAGATAGATGATAGATAGATGATAGATAGATAGATAGATAGATGATAGATAGATAGATTGATAGATAGATATGGATAGATAGAAAGATAGATAGATAGATAGATAGATAGATAGATAGATTATATAGATTAGATAGACAAACAAACAGACAGACAGATAGATGATAGATAGATAGATAGATAGATGATATAGATGATAGATAGATAGATAGATAGATGATATAGATAGATAGATAGATAGATAGATAGATAGATAGATAGATAGATAGATAGATAGATAGATAGATATGGATAGATAGAAAGATAGATGATAGATAGATAGATGATATAGATTAGATAGACAAACAGACATATAGATGATTGATAGATAGATAGATAGATAGACAGATTAGATTAGATAGAAAGACAGATGATAGATAGATATAGATGGATAGATAGATAGTTACATAGTTACATAGGGTTGAAAAAAGACCTGTGTCCATCAAGTTCAACCCATCCAAGTAAACCCAGCACACCTAACCCACACCTACCAATCTATACACTCACATACATACACTATATATACAACCACTAATACTAACTGTAGATATTAGTATCACAATAGCCTTGGGTATTCTGATTGATCAAGAACTCATCCAGGCCCCTCTTATAGGCATTAACAGAATCTGCCATTACCACATCTCTAGGGGCATTCCCCAACCTCACTGCCCTCACCGTGAGGAACCCCCTACCCAACATCCCCCGGCAGGGCATTCCCCAACCCCCTCACTGCCCTCACCGTGAGGAACCCCCTACCCAACATCCCCCGGCAGGGCATTCCCCAACCCCCTCACTGCCCTCACCGTGAGGAACCCCCTACCCAACATCCCCCGGCAGGGCATTCCCCAACCCCCTCACTGCCCTCACCGTGAGGAACCCCCTACCCAACATCCCCCGGCAGGGCATTCCCCAACCCCCTCACTGCCCTCACCGTGAGGAACCCCCTACCCAACATCCCCCGGCAGGGCATTCCCCAACCCCCTCACTGCCCTCACCGTGAGGAACCCCCTACCCAACATCCCCCGGCAGGGCATTCCCCAACCCCCTCACTGCCCTCACCGTGAGGAACCCCCTACCCAACATCCCCCGGCAGGGCATTCCCCAACCCCCTCACTGCCCTCACCGTGAGGAACCCCCTACCCAACATCCCCCGGCAGGGCATTCCCCAACCCCCTCACTGCCCTCACCGTGAGGAACCCCCTACGCTGCTTCAAATGGAAGCTCCTTTCCTCTAATCTAAAGGGGGGACCTCTGGTGCGCTGATTGTTTTTATGGGAAAAAAGAACCCCCCCAACTGCCTATAATCCCCTCTAATGTACTTGTACAGAGTAATCATGTCCCCTCGCAAGCGCCTCTTTTCCAGAGAAAACAACCCCAACCCTGACAGTCTCACCTCATAGTTTAACCCTTCCATCCCCTTAACCAGTTTAGTTGCAGTCTCTGCACTCTCTCCAGCTCATTAATATCCTTCTTAAGGACTGGAGCCCAAAACTGCCCCCTATACTCACTGTAACTGCCCCCCATACTCACTGTAACTGCCCCCTATACTCACTGTTACTGCCCCCATACTCACTGTTACTGCCCCCCATACTCACTGTTACTGCCCCCCATACTCACTGTTACTGCCCCCCATACTCACTGTTACTGCCCCCCATACTCACTGTAACTGCCCCCCATACTCACTGTTACTGCCCCCCATACTCACTGTTACTGCCCCCCATACTCACTGTAACTGCCCCCCATACTCACTGTTACTGCCCCCCCATACTCACTGTTACTGCCCCCTATACTCACTGTAACTGCCCCCATACTCACTGTCACTGCCCCCATACTCACTGTTACTGCCCCCCATACTCACTGTTACTGCCCCCCATACTCACTGTTACTGCCCCCCATACTCACTGTCACTGCCCCCCATACTCGCTGTCACTGCCCCCCATACTCACTGTTACTGCCCCCCATACTCACTGTTACTGCCCCCCATACTCACTGTTACTGCCCCCCATACTCACTGTCACTGCCCCCCATACTCACTGTCACTGCCCCCCATACTCACTGTCACTGCCCCCCATACTCACTGTCACTGCCCCCCATACTCACTGTCACTGCCCCCCATACTCACTGTCACTGCCCCCCATACTCGCTGTCACTGCCCCCCATACTCACTGTCACTGCCCCCCATACTCACTGTCACTGCCCCCTATACTCACTGTAACTGCCCCCATACTCACTGTCACTGCCCCCCATACTCACTGTCACTGCCCCCATACTCACTGTCACTGCCCCCCATACTCACTGTTACTGCCCCCATACTCACTGTTACTGCCCCCATACTCACAGTCACTGCCCCCATACTCACTGTTACTGCCCCCATACTCACTGTCACTGCCCCCCATACTCGCTGTCACTGCCCCCCATACTCACTGTTACTGCCCCCCATACTCACTGTTACTGCCCCCCATACTCACTGTTACTGCCCCCCATACTCACTGTTACTGCCCCCATACTCACTGTTACTGCCCCCATACTCAAGGTGAGGCCTTACCAGGGACCTATAAAGGGGCAAAATTATGTTCTCATCCCTTGAGTCAATGCCCTGTTTATACAAGACAGCACTTTATTTGCTTTAGTAGCCACAGAATGACACTGCCTGGAATTAGACAACTTGTTATCTACAAAACCCCTAGATCCTTCTCCATTAAGGATCCCCCCAACTCACTCCCATTCAGTAGATAGTTTGCGTTTATATTATTTCTACCAAAGGGCAGAACTTTGCACTTATCAACATTGAACCTCATTTCCCAGTTTGCTGCCCAGTTATCTAATTTTGTCAAATCGCTCTGCAAAGCGGCACATCCTGCATGGAACTTATAGTTTTGCACAATTTAGTGTCATCAGCAAAAATAGAAACAGTACTCTCTATGCCCCCCTCCAGGGCATTAATAAACAAGTTAAAAAGCAAAGGCCCAAGGACTGACCCCTGCGGTACCCACTAACCACACTGGCCCAATTAGAAAATGTTCCATTTCCCCCCACTCTTTGTACTCTATCCTTCAGCCAGTTCTCTATCCAATTACAAATATTATGTTCTAGGCCAATATTCCTTAATTTGATCATTAACCTTCTGTGAGGTACTGTATCAAACGCTTTAGCAAAGTCCAAGTAGATCCCATCCACTGCCATTCCAGCATCAAGGTTCCTACTCACCTCCTCATAAAAGGCGACTAAATTAGTCTGGCAAGATCTGTTACCCATAAACCCATGTGGCACAAACTAATAGTATTGTGACCTGCAATGTATTCAAGTACCCTATCCCTTATTATAGATAGATAGATAGATAGATAGATAGATAGATAGATAGATAGATAGATAGATAGATTATATAGATTAGATTAGATAGACAAACAAACAGACAGACAGATAGATGATTGATAGATAGATAGATAGATAGATGGATAGATAGATGATAGATAGATAGATATAGATGGATAGATAGATGATAGATAGATAGATAGATGATAGATTAGATAGATAGACAAACAGACAGACAGATAGATGATTGATAGATAGATAGATAGATAGATAGATGATAGATAGATAGATAGATATAGATGGATAGATAGATAGATAGATGGATAGATAGATAGATAGATGATAGATAGATAGATAGATAGATAGATATAGATGGATAGATAGATAGATAGATAGATATGGATAGATAGAAAGATAGATGATAGATAGATAGATGATATAGATTAGATAGACAAACAGATAGATGATTGATAGATAGATAGATGATAGATAGATGGATAGATAGATGATAGATAGATAGATATAGATGGATAGATAGATGATAGATAGATAGATAGATGATAGATAGATTAGATAGATAGACAAACAAACAGACAGACAGATAGATGATTGATAGATAGATAGATAGATGATAGATAGATAGATAGATAGATATAGATGGATAGATAGATAGATAGATAGATGGATAGATAGATAGATAGATAGATGATAGATAGATAGATAGATATAGATGGATAGATAGATAGATAGATAGATAGATATGGATAGATAGAAAGATAGATGATAGATAGATAGATGATATAGATTAGATAGACAAACAGATAGATGATTGATAGATAGCTAGATAGATAGATAGATGGATAGATAGGTAGATGATAGATAGATAGATGGATAGATAGATGGATAGATAGATGGATAGATAGATGGATAGATAGACAGATTAGATTAGATAGAAAGACAGATGATAGATAGATATAGATGGATAGATAGATAGATAGATAGATGATAGATAGATAGATAGATATAGATAGATAGATGTTATGGATTAGATAGATCGATTATATAGATTAGACAGACAGACAGATAATTTGAAAAGTTGCAGCTGAGAAGATCCCTGGCAGCGAGTTGTTTTCGCCCAAAAACTAAAAGACAAGGGCAAGTTAACCATCTATTGTCTATGAAGCAACTGGACTGAAGAGTTACATAGTGCCATTGTGATTGGATTAGTGGAAGAGTACATACGCTGAGGGCTTCCCATACCAGTCAGTAGAACTGAAGAAGCTGCTCGGATGAGTAGTGGAAGAGTATATATGCTGAGGACTTCCCATACCAGTCAGTAGAACTGAAGAAGCTGCTCGGATGAGTAGTGGAAGAGTACATATGCTGAGGACTTCCCATACCAGTCAGTAGAACTGAAGAAGCTGCTCGGATGAGTAGTGGAAGAGTACATATGCTGAGGGCTTCCCATACCAGTCAGTTGAACTGAAGAAGCTGCTCGGATGAGTAGTGGAAGAGTACATATGCTGAGGGCTTCCCATACCAGTCAGTTGAACTGAAGAAGCTGCTCGGATGAGTAGTGGAAGAGTACATATGCTGAGGGCTTCCCATACCAGTCAGTTGTATTGGATTAGTGGAAGAGTACATATGCTGAGGACTTCCCATACCAGTCAGTAGAACTGAAGAAGCTGCTCGGATGAGTAGTGGAAGAGTATATATGCTGAGGACTTCCCATACCAGTCAGTAGAACTGAAGAAGCTGCTCGGATGAGTAGTGGAAGAGTACATATGCTGAGGACTTCCCATACCAGTCAGTAGAACTGAAGAAGCTGCTCGGATGAGTAGTGGAAGAGTACATATGCTGAGGGCTTCCCATACCAGTCAGTTGAACTGAAGAAGCTGCTCGGATGAGTAGTGGAAGAGTACATATGCTGAGGGCTTCCCATACCAGTCAGTTGAACTGAAGAAGCTGCTCGGATGAGTAGTGAAACGTCTTCACTGATTACTAAACAAGTCCAGTTGCTTTAGATTTATTTATACTAGATATACCATCTATTGTTAATGATTTATTTCCGTCTCCATTACCATTCACATTGCTCCCTGCACCAGCAGAGCTTACAATCTAATGTGAGCGCAGCATATCTATCCTTCTATATTTCTTATCTTCTAAACCCAGCTCCTTTGCTTCCCAGCCTTATCCCTCAAGTGCTACACGTGCACGTCCCAATCCACCAACGCCAACTGCAAGACCGAGGGCAGCTGCAACATCTATGAGGTCTTCTGCCGGACCAACGTGGTCTCCTCCACCACCGGTGAGACCTCAACCCAATGGGACTCTCAAGCTAGAGGGAGGGGGCAATTGCATGAGAGAGTGGGTGGGCTTCTGCCTGAATTGAGGTGGGGCAATAAAGATGGACGCTCTTCAGGTTGCTGGTTCCATAGTCATTGGTGGAAGACTATGGGGGATCCATCAGAGGGAACCCCATAATTATTCTTTATAGATCCGGGGCACTGAGCAGACCCCCTGGTTATAGAACCTTCCATCTCACAAGGGTTGGAGAAAGGGGGATCCATGGATCAAGGATACCTTCAGGCATGAGGGAAGCCCCCCTATTAGCCACGTACATAGCGGCCCATCTGTCCCTCACCATACGATATTGGCCAATATTACTGTTAATGTGATTTATATTACGGGTTATAAATAAAAAGTTTTAGGGTTCGGAAAGTAGAACCCCAACAGTAACATGAGATGGTTCCCCAAAATCCTACTGGCCATAAACCAGCAGCCGGCAGGGCTTTCCCATCAGACCCCCAACAAGGACCTGCTACTGACTGTATAACCTGTATAATATACAGGTGGGTCCCTATGGGTCTAAACTGTAAATTATATCCTTATAAATGGTCATCAGTTATAATGGGACAGAGATGTCATTTCTGTCACATGGATCACTGAAACTGAAATAAATAAAGTACCCCCTGTTGTAAAATATAAGGATATTAGAAGTCACCTCTGAGTTCCATGACCTGTATAAAAGCACGAGGCCGAAGGCATCGTGCTTTTATACAGGTCATGGAACTCAGAGGTGACTTTGGAGTTCCATGATGGAACTCAGAGGTGACTTATAATATCCCTATATGTTACAATAGGGGGTACTTTATTCACTATATATTATAAGGAACTCCTCGGGGGCTTATAATATCCCTATATGTTACAATAGGGGGCACTTTATTCACTATATATTATAAGGAACCCCTCGGGGGCTTATAATATCCCTATATGTTACAATAGGGGGTACTTTATTCACTATATATTATAAGGAACTCCTCGGGGGCTTATAATATCCCTATATGTTACAATAGGGGGCACTTTATTCACTATATATTTTAAGGAACTCCTCGGGGACTTATAATATCCCTATATGTTACAATAGGGGGCACTTTATTCACTATATATTATAAGGAACTCCTCGGGGGCTTATAATATCCCTATATGTTACAATAGGGGGCACTTTATTCACTATATATTATAAGGAACTCCTCGGGGGCTTATAATCTCCTTATATTATACAATAGGGGGCACTTTATTCACTATATATTATAAGGAACTCCTCGGGGGCTTATAATATCCCTATATGTTACAATAGGGGGCACTTTATTCACTATATATTATAAGGAACCCCTCGGGGGCTTATAATATCCCTATATGTTACAATAGGGGGCACTTTATTCACTATATATTATAAGGAACCCCTCGGGGACTTATAATATCCCTATATGTTACAATAGGGGGTACTTTATTCTCTATATATTATAAGGAACTCCTCGGGGACTTATAATATCCCTATATGTTACAATAGGGGGCACTTTATTCACTATATATTATAAGGAACCCCTCGGGGGCTTATAATATCCCTATATGTTACAATAGGGGGCACTTTATTCACTATATATTATAAGGAACACCTCGGGGGCTTATAATATCCCTATATGTTACAATAGGGGGCACTTTATTCACTATATATTATAAGGAACCCCTCGGGGGCTTATAATATCCCTATATGTTACAATAGGGGGTACTTTATTCACTATATATTATAAGGAACCCCTCGGGGGCTTATAATATCCCTATATGTTACAATAGGGGGCACTTTATTCACTATATATATTATAAGGAACTCCTCGGGGACTTATAATATCTAGTGATGAGCGAATCTGTTCCGTTTCGCTTCGCCGAAAAATTCGCGAATCTTTGAAAAGATCCGCGAAACGGCGAAAAATTCGCGAAGCGGCGAAAATGTCGTGCGACAAAAAAAATTGTCGCCCGCGGCTATTATTTTGTCGCGCACGGCTCTTGTTTTGTCGCACGGCTCTTGTTTCGTCGCGCGGCTCTTGTTTCGCCGCCCGCGGCTCTTGTTTCGTCGCGCGGCTCTTGTTTCGTCGCCCGTGGCTCTTGTTTCGTCGCCCGCGGCTCTTGTTTCGTCGCGCGGCTCTTGTTTCGTCGCCCGCGGCTCTTGTTTCGTCGCCCGCGGCTCTTGTTTCGTCGCGCGGCTCTTGTTTCGTCGCCCGCGGCTCTTGTTTCGTCGCGCGGCTCTTGTTTCGTCGCCCGCGGCTCTTGTTTCGTCGCGCGTCTCTTGTTTCGTCGCCCGCAGCTATTATTTTGTCGCACGGCTCTTGTTTCGTCGCGCAGCTCTTGTTTCATCGCCCGCGGCTCTTGTTTCGTCGCGCGGCTCTTGTTTCGTCGCCCGCGACTATTCTTTTTTGACGCCGCGACAATTTTTGGACGTGCGGCGAATTTTTCCGCGGCGAAATTTTTCATCCGTTTCGCGAAACAATCCGCCAATGGCGAAACGCGGAAATTCGCCGCGAATCCATGCCTGGCGAAACTTTTCGCCCATCACTAATAATATCCCTATATGTTACAATAGGGGGCACTTTATTCACTATATATTATAAGGAACTCCTCGGGGGCTTATAATCTCCTTATATTATACAATAGGGGGCACTTTATTCACTATATATTATAAGGAACTCCTCGGGGGCTTATAATCTCCTTATATTATACAATAGGGGGTACTTTATTCACTATTGGGTATTGGAAAGTGACCTCTGACCCTCCGTTTCAGGGATCTCCATCACCAAATCCTGCGCCACCTCCTGTGCCCCAAGCAGCGTTGAGACCAACACAGTGGCCTGTTGCTCCACTGACCTGTGCAACCTGAGTGGCGCTACGGGGGTCTCATACAGCTCCGCCCTCTTGGCTCTCTCTCTGGGATTCGCATTGGTCCTGGTTAAAAACTCCCTTCAGTGAACTCCGCCCATCGGTGACTTGTGATTCCCCGCCTACTTCGCCTTAATAAACACGGAATGATTAAGAAATTGGCTTCGTGTTTCCTTTTTGTGCCCAAGTCATTGCTTGTATCTCCCTGAGTGTCTGAATGATTTGATTATAACTCCTTACAGCTTTCAGTTGGGGGTCAGTGACCCCGGCAGCCAAACCCTATTGCTCTGTGAGGCTCCAGTTTTATTGTTATTGTTACTTTTTATTCCTTATCTTTCTATTCAGCCCCTCTCCTATTCATATACCAGCCTCTTAATCAAACCACTCCATGGTTGCTAAGGTGATTTGAGCCCTAGCAACAGGTCAACTGCCCACAGCAGCCAAACCCTATTGCTCTGTGAGGCTCCAGTTTTATTGTTATTGTTACTTTTTATTCCTTATCTTTCTATTCAGCCCCTCCCCTATTCATATACCTGTCTCTCATTCAAACCCCTGCCTGGTAACTAAGGGAAATTGGACCCTAGCAACCAGATAGCTGCTGAAACTCCAATCTGGAGAGCTGCTGAACAAAAAGTAAGATAATTCAAAAACTACCAATAATAAAAAATGAAGACCAATTGCAAATTGTCTTAGAATATCCTTCTCTACATCCTACTGAAAGTTAACTCAGAGGTGAACATCCCCATTGGTGGCAAAGCAATAACATCACTCACTTTATTCTTTATTAATTAGCATTAGTATGAACCTGTATGTGTGTGTATATATATATATAGACAGGTATACACAGGTCCCATACCAGTTATGCTCGGGACCTGGGGTTTTCTGTATAAGGGATCTTTTTGTTATTTGGATCTCCATAACTGAAGTCTGCTAAAAACCATTTAAATATTGAATAAACCCAATAGGGCTGTTCTGCCCCAATAAGGGGTAATTATATCTTAGTTGGGATCAAGTACAGGTACTGTTTTATTATTACAGAGAAAAGGGAATCATTTAACCATGAAATAAACCCAATAGGGCTGTTCTGCCCCAATAAGGGGTAATTATATCTTAGTTGGGATCAAGTACAGGTACTGTTTTATTATTACAGGGAAAAAGGAATCATTTTAAAACATTTGAATTATTTGCTTATAATGGAGTCTATGGGAGATGGCCTTTCCGTAATTTGGAACTTTCTGGATAATGAGTTTCCGGATAAGGGATCTCATACCTGTATATATAAACCTGACTGTGTGTGTGTGTATATATAATATAGAAGCAATAGAGGTTGCTGGGAGCTGTATATTTGCTTATTGTGATGATCTCAAGGGCAGAAAATAACGAGCAAATAAAATGAAGATCGGAGGCTTTGGATTAACCCCATAAAGCCCTGCCGTGCCAGATCTGAGCCGTAAATGCCGACAGAAACCATAACATTTACTCACAAACCAGATAATGATACCGGCCCTGCACTCCCTGTTCCCTTTAACCTCTCTCCTTATATTATTGCCCCGGCTCAGGGCGTGAGTTACAGTCAGTTGTGCCCCACACCCAGTGTGGGCAGGGTCGGGCTGGGCCAGCGGGGCATGGGGAAAAACCCGGTAGCCCAGAGCTGTTCCCCGGTGGCCGGGGGGTGGGTGTGTGGGCCACGGCAGGGCCCTGCACCCCCCAGTCCGACCCTGAATGATGGATAAAATGATAACGATGGGTAAAAATGGAGGGTACCGGTCACCATGTGTATCTTGGAATCCCTCAGTGAAGGAGGGAAGATGTAGCCCTAGAGTGCGAGTTCTGTGCCCGAGACCCACTGGGAGGAACGTTGGTACCAATTACACAATAAAATATCAGGAGTCAGAGCCGGCAGGGAATGGGAACAGACACTTATTGCTCTAGAAACTTTATATCAGTGAGAATGAGGGATAAATGGACATTGGGGAGTTTGAGTTGAAATCCCCTTGAGTCAATGCCCTTTATACCAGCACTTTATTAGCTTTAGTAGCCACAGACTGACTCTGCCTGGGATTGGGCAACTTGTTATCCACAAAAACCCCTAGATCCTTCCCCATTAAGGATCCCCCCAACATATACTGTATATATACTCTATAACCCTCGCTATATACTGTATATATACTCTATAACCCTCGCTATATACTGTATATATACTCTATAACCCTCGCTATATACTGTATATATACTCTATAACCCTCGCTATATACTGTATATATACTCTATAACCCTCGCTATATACTGTATATATACTATATAACCCTCGCTATATACTGTATATATACTCTATAACCCTCGCTATATACTGTATATATACTATATAACCCTCGCTATATACTGTATATATACTCTATAACCCTCGCTATATACTGTATATATACTATATAACCCTCGCTATACACTGTATATATACTCTATAACCCTCGCTATATACTGTATATATACTCTATAACCCTCGCTATATACTGTATATATACTCTATAACCCTCGCTATATACTGTATATATACTCTATAACCCTCGCTATATACTGTATATATACTATATAACCCTCGCTATATACTGTATATATACTCTATAACCCTCGCTATATACTGTATATATACTCTATAACCCTCGCTATATACTGTGTATATACTCTATAACCCTCGCTATATACTGTGTATATACTCTATAACCCTCGCTATATACTGTGTATATACTCTATAACCCTCGCTATATACTGTATATATACTCTATAACCCTCGCTATATACTGTATATATACTCTATAACCCTCGCTATATACTGTATATATACTCTATAACCCTCGCTATATACTGTATATATACTCTATAACCCTCGCTATATACTGTATATATACTCTATAACCCTCGCTATATACTGTATATATACACTATAACCCTCGCTATATACTGTATAAATACTCTATAACCCTCGCTATATACTGTATATATACTCTATAACCCTCGCTATATACTGTATATATACTCTATAATAGAGATGTAGCGAACTGTTCGCCGGCGAACTAATTCGCGCGAACATCGGGTGTTCGCGTTCGCAAATTTTTTTGCGTTATTTTTTTGCGTTTTTTTTTGGCACTTTTTTTTGGCGTTTTTTTTACAAGTATTTTTCTGAGAAGTTTTTGCCCTTGATCCCCCTCCGGCATACCACTGTCCAGGTCGTGGCACCCTTTAAACAACTTTAAAATCATTTTTCTGGCCAGAAATGGCTTTTCTAGGTTTTAAAGTTCGCCTTCCCATTGAAGTCTATGGGGTTCGCAAAGTTCGCGAATATTCGCGAGTTTTGGCGAAAGTCCGCGAACGGGTTCGCGAACATTTTTGCGCGGGTTCGCTACATCCCTACTCTATAACCCTCGCTATATACTGTATATATACTCTATAACCCTCGCTATATACTGTATATATACTCTATAACCCTCGCTATATACTGTATATATACTCTATAACCCTCGCTATATACTGTATATATACTCTATAACCCTCGCTATATACTGTATATATACTCTATAACCCTCGCTATATACTGTATATATACTCTATAACCCTCGCTATATACTGTATATATACTCTATAACCCTCGCTATATACTGTATATATACACTATAACCCTCGCTATATACTGTATATATACACTATAACCCTCGCTATATACTGTATAAATACTCTATAACCCTCGCTATATACTGTATATATACTCTATAACCCTCGCTATATACTGTATATATACACTATAACCCTCGCTATATACTGTATAAATACTCTATAACCCTCGCTATATACTGTATATATACTCTATAACCCTCGCTATATACTGTATATATACTCTATAACCCTCGCTATATACTGTATATATACACTATAACCCTCGCTATATACTGTATAAATACTCTATAACCCTCGCTATATACTGTATATATACTCTATAACCCTCGCTATATACTGTATATATACTCTATAACCCTCGCTATATACTGTATATATACTCTATAACCCTCGCTATATACTGTATATATACACTATAACCCTCGCTATATACTGTATAAATACTCTATAACCCTCGCTATATACTGTATATATACTCTATAACCCTCGCTATATACTGTATATATACTCTATAACCCTCGCTATATACTGTATATATACTATATAACCCTCGCTATATACTGTATATATACTATATAACCCTCGCTATATACTGTATATATACTATATAACCCTCGCTATATACTGTATATATACTCTATAACCCTCGCTATATACTGTATATATACACTATAACCCTCGCTATATACTGTATAAATACTCTATAACCCTCGCTATATACTGTATATATACTCTATAACCCTCGCTATATACTGTATATATACTCTATAACCCTCGCTATATACTGTATATATACTATATAACCCTCGCTATATACTGTATATATACTATATAACCCTCGCTGTATACTGTATATATACTCTATAACCCTCGCTATATACTGTATATATACTCTATAACCCTCGCTATATACTGTATATATACTCTATAACCCTCGCTATATACTGTATATATACTATATAACCCTCGCTATATACCGTATATACTATATAACCCTCGCTATATACTGTATATATACTATATAACCCTCGCTATATACCGTATATATACTCTATAACCCTCGCTATATACTGTATATATACTATATAACCCTCGCTATATACTGTATATATACTATATAACCCTCGCTATATACCGTATATACTATATAACCCTCGCTATATACTGTATATATACTCTATAACCCTCGCTATATACCGTATATACTCTATAACCCTCGCTATATACTGTATATATACTCTATAACCCTCGCTATATACTGTATATATACTCTATAACCCTCGCTATATACTGTATATATACTATATAGCCCTCGCTATATACTGTATATATACTATATAGCCCTCACTATATACTGTATATATACTATATAACCCTCACTATATACTGTATATATACTATATAGCCCTCGCTATATACTGTATATATACTCTATAACCTCGCTATATACTGTATATATACTATATAGCCCTCACTATATACTGTATATATACTATATAACCCTCGCTATATACTGTATATATACTATATAAATCTAAATGTCACAATATAAGGCTGATTAGTAAGTAATTGCGATGACCCCTAGGCTCAGCTTCTCAGCTGTTTAGAGCCCACTGAGCATGTGCAGTGCCGCTGACACTTCTAACAGAATCCAAGATGGTAAGAATAAAGTATGTGGGGGCTCCCGGTGGGCCCTACACCCTCTAGTCCGACCCTTCCCAGCCAGTAGAACAGAGGCCCGCTTACTGCAGCCATGTGACATACTGGGCCGCCCAACTAGAAAGGGTTAACCCTACATACACGTAAGCAGCAGCTTTATAGGCAGTTTAACATTTACTAAGGGGCGGCTTATTATGCGGCAGGAATGTAACAAGCTCGGGGCCCGTCACGCTCGCTCCTCTCCCAACATTTCACTTTTTCATCTCCGCGTTCAACAAGCAGAATCCCGACCAATAGGCACAGCCCTCCCTGGTACCTGCACCCCCATCCACAGCCAATGGCAACACTGAACACTGTGCTCCTGGGGGCAGCTCTCTGCATTGGGGCAGGTAAGAAGGGGTAATTCCACCATTCCCAACCCTTTCTCCTTATAGATTGCAAGCTCTTTGGGGCAGGGCTGTCTTCCCCTCCTGTATCAGTTACTGATTGCTTTATATGTTAGTCCTTGTAGAGTGTAAGCTCTTTTGGGCAGGGCTGTCTTCCCCTCCTGTATCGGTTACTGATTGCTTTATATGTTAGTCCTTGTAGAGTGTAAGCTCTTTTGGGCAGGGCTCTCTTCCCCTCCTGTATCGGTTACTGATTGCTTTATATGTTAGTCCTTGTAGAGTGTAAGCTCTTTTGGGCAGGGCTCCCTTCCCCTCCTGTATCGGTTACTGATTGCTTTATATGTTAGTCCTTGTAGAGTGTAAGCTCTTTTGGGCAGGGCTCTCTTCCCCTCCTGTATCGGTTACTGATTGCTTTATATGTTACTCCTTGTAGAGTGTAAGCTCTTTGGGGCAGGGCTCTCTTCACCTCCTGTATCGGTTACTGATTGCTTTATATGTTACTCCTTGTAGAGTGCAAGCTCTTTTGGGCAGGGCTCTCTTCCCCTCCTGTATCGTTTATTGATTGCTTTATATGTTACTCCTTGTAGAGTGTAAGCTCTTTGGGGCAGGGCTCTCTTCCCCTCCTGTATCGGTTACTGATTGCTTTATATGTTACTCCTTGTAGAGTGTAAGCTCTTTTGGGCAGGGCTCCCTTCCCCTCCTGTATCGGTTACTGATTGCTTTATATGTTACTCCTTGTAGAGTGTAAGCTCTTTTGGGCAGGGCTCTCTTCCCCTCCTGTATCGTTTATTGATTGCTTTATATGTTACTCCTTGTAGAGTGCAAGCTCTTTTGGGCAGGGCTCTCTTCCCCTCCTGTATCGGTTACTGATTGCTTTATATGTTACTCCTTGTAGAGTGTAAGCTCTTTTGGGCAGGGCTCCCTTCCCCTCCTGTATCGGTTACTGATTGCTTTATATGTTACTCCTTGTAGAGTGTAAGCTCTTTTGGGCAGGGCCCTCTTCCCCTCTTGTATCGGTTACTGATTGCTTTATATGTTACTCCTTGTAGAGTGTAAGCTCTTTTGGGCAGGGCCCTCTTCCCCTCTTGTATCGGTTACTGATTGCTTTATATGTTACTCCTTGTAGAGTGTAAGCTCTTTTGGGCAGGGCTCCCTTCCCCTCTTGTATCAGTTACTGATTGCTTTATATGTTACTCCTTGTAGAGTGTAAGCTCTTTTGGGCAGGGCTCCCTTCCCCTCCTGTATCGGTTACTGATTGCTTTATATGTTACTCCTTGTAGAGTGTAAGCTCTTTTGGGGCAGGGCTCCCTTCCCCTCCTGTATCGGTTACTGATTGCTTTATATGTTACTCCTTGTAGAGTGTAAGCTCTTTTGGGCAGGGCTCCCTTCCCCTCCTGTATCGGTTATTGATTGCTTTATATGTTACTCCTTGTAGAGTGTAAGCTCTTTTGGGCAGGGCTCTCTTCCCCTCTTGTATCGGTTACTGATTGCTTTATATGTTACTCCTTGTAGAGTGTAAGCTCTTTTGGGCAGGGCTCTCTTCCCCTCCTGTATCGGTTACTGATTGCTTTATATGTTACTCTGTATGTCCAGTGTATGAAACCCACTTATTGTACAGCGCTGCGGGATATGTTGGTGCTTTATAAATAAATGTTAATAATAATAATAATAATATTAGAAATAATAATTATAACTTTGGAAGCAGAGAAACAGCCTCTATCCCACAGTAATTATTCCTATAGCCCTTCCAGCTGCAACCAATCCGCTCCTGCTGGGAGTCGCTGACTGATTTCCCCTGCTCTGATTGGCCGATTCCAGCAATATACCGTATTATACTGTAACTGTATGAAAGCGATGATTACATGTAATAATGCAAAATAATTAGCAATAAGGGTGAGAAATTAATACGTGGGTTTTCAGATTAGGTGAAGTTCCCCTTTAATTGGTGTGTATGTAATTATCCATCTCTCTCTGTCTCCCCCTGTGCTTATGTTCCAGCCCTTTCCTTGCGTTGCTACCAATGTCTGACCCCGGGAACCGACGGCAACTGCAACAATACAATCACCTGCAAAGCAACAGAAACTTTCTGTGAAACTATTTCCAGTACTAATTCTACCGGTAAGGTCTCCAGCCTGGGAAAAACTCTCTTAAATAGCAGAAATGATAAATAAAAAATGATGTAAAATTGCTTAGGGCACTTTTGAAATTTGCATTAATTATTTATGTTTTTTAGAGCTATTTAAGATTTTATTTATGGTCAGTATAATGGATTTTGTAACAACAGCAGCACCTGCTGGTCACTTCATGTAACTGCACAATTATATTAAAGGGACCCTGCCATGATATTTATGGGGCTGTTTATCTCTAAATGACCCTGTTACACAGCAAATAATTCCCTCTGCCATTTAACCTTTTATTCTTCAACCAACAAATGTATTTGTAGCTGTAATATTGGTGTGTAGGCGCCATCTCAGTGCCTTGTGCCTGAGTCTGAGCTTTCAGCCAGCGCTACCCATTATAACTGCTTTCAGCTAACCTATTGTTTCTCCTACTCCCATGTAACTGGAGGAGTCCCAAGCCGGACTTGGATTTCTTACTATTGAGTGCTATTCTGATACCTACTGGGAGCTGCTATCTTGCTCCCTTCCCATTGTTCTGCTGATCGGCTGCTGGGGGGGAGGGGGGGGGATATCACTCCAACTTGCAGCGCAGCAGTAAAGTGTGCCTGAGTCTGAGCTTTCAGCCAGCGCTACACATTAGAACTGCTTTCAGCTAACCTATTGTTTCTCCTACTCCCATGTAACTGGAGGAGTCCCAAGCTGGACTTGGATTTCTTACTATTGAGTGCTATTCTGATACCTACTGGGAGCTGCTATCTTGCTCCCTTCCCATTGTTCTGCTGATCGGCTGCTGGGGGTGAGGGGGGGGATATCACTCCAACTTGCAGCGCAGCAGTAAAGTGTGCCTGAGTCTGAGCTTTCAGCCAGCGCTACACATTAGAACTGCTTTCAGCTAACCTATTGTTTCTCCTACTCCCATGTCCCAAGCCGGACTTGGATTTCTTACTATTGAGTTTTCCCATGTCAGTATTGCTTTCAATAGCTCTGAAACTGAAAAACATAAAAAATTAATGTAAGTTGCAAAAGTGTTTAGAAATACACCCTGAGTAATTTTACATGAACTTTTTTAACGGTTTACTTACCCTTTATTAATAATAATAATAATAATAATAAAACAGATGTTGCACTTTACAGGTCACGAGTCGGTCTATAAATCCTGCGCCGCTACCTACAGAGAGGGACAGGTTTTTATCTCTTCCCTCAGATCGCTGTCTATTTCCTGCTGCAGGACAGACCTGTGTAACAGAGGCAGCGGGGCCCCTGGGGTGACGTGTAGTTCCGCACTGGTCTCTCTGTGCTTGGCTTTTACTTCTCTCTGCCAAAGGAATGGATGGCTGTGACGTGCTGGGGCCGCACCCGGGGCCCATGGCTCTGACTGCGCTGCT
The DNA here is from genome assembly GCF_000004195.4 of Xenopus tropicalis. Taxonomy (NCBI): domain Eukaryota; kingdom Metazoa; phylum Chordata; class Amphibia; order Anura; family Pipidae; genus Xenopus; species Xenopus tropicalis. Next base: position 150,533,252 of record NC_030682.2, on the reverse strand, counting down.
GCCTTAATGATACAATGAGATCAATGAAAGTGAATGTATTTATAGGTGAGGGGCCACACAGGGGCCACACTATCCTACTGATTGTATAGAAATAGAAAAGTCGCCCACATAAGGGACCCACTGCCGTCTCTCTCCTGCTGATAATAAACTACATTTTGGGCAGAATTTGTGTCAGAAGAACATGGAACCAATCAGTGATTTTCCTTCTATCTTGCCTGTTAGATTTAACATTACAAAGTGGCCAATGAGCACGCAGGTACAGTAGCCTCCTTCTCATTGGGCACTTACAGTCTTTTTAAAAAGAATTAAATCATTTTTCAGTGTAGTCATTGTGTGGGTCTGACTTGTAAATTAAATAAAATATGAATTTATCACTGTTTTCCTCTTGTTTTTTTTTTCCTCTCGCCTCAGTTTAGGGCAAAGACTCACTGAGCTACTTAGTAGCAGCTACTTGTCACGGCTACTAAACCTGCCATAGACACTACTGAGAATTCCCTCTACTAAACACACGTAGGGACATTTATCAGTAAATGATCAGCATTGTCTGTTTTTGTAGCCGTGACAAAGTAGCTGCTACTAGTAGCTCCGTGTGTCTTTGCCTTTAGTAGTTACTGAGGGACTACTAGAGTTACACAACTTGTTATCCACAAAAATCCCCAGAGCCTTCCTAATTAAGGATCCCCCCCCTTCGCACTCCCATTTAGTGTGTAACTTGTATTTATATTAATTCTAACCTTGCCCTTATTAACATTGAATCCAGCCAAAGTCAGTTCTAAAACCAGCCCAAAACTAGCCAAAAGCCGCTTTGAAAGTAGCCCAAAAATATATAAAAGTATATACGGGAAAACCTGCCTTTTTAAAGCTTATAATCACTCCCCAAGCCCTGTGCCCCCTCCCCAGTTACTGGGATGGCTGATAATTCCCTCTGGGCCCAGTTACTGGGATGGCTGATAATTCCCTCTGTGCCCAGTTACTGGGATGGCTGATAATTCCCTCTGTGCCCAGTTACTGGGATGGCTGATAATTCCCCCTGTGCCCAGTTACTGGGATGGCTGATAATTCCCTCTGTGCCCAGTTACTGGGATGGCTGATAATTCCCTCTGTGCCCAGTTACTGGGATGGCTGATAATTCCCTCTGTGCCCAGTTACTGGGATGGCTGATAATTCCCTCTGTGCCCAGTTACTGGGATGGCTGGTAATTCCCTCTGTGCCCAGTTACTGGGATGGCTGATAATTCCCTCTGTGCCCAGTTACTGGGATGGCTCATAACTCCCTCTGTGCCCAGTTACTGGGGTGGCTGATAATTCCCCCTGTGCCCAGTTACTGGGATGGCTGATAATTCCCTCTGTGCCCAGTTACTGGGATGGCTGATAATTCCCTCTGTGCCCAGTTACTGGGATGGCTGATAATTCCCTCTGTGCCCAGTTACTGGGATGGCTGATAATTCCCTCTGGGCCCAGTTACTGGGATGGCTGATAATTCCCTCTGTGCCCAGTTACTGGGATGGCTGATAATTCCCTCTGTGCCCAGTTACTGGGATGGCTGATAATTCCCTCTGTGCCCAGTTACTGGGATGGCTGATAATTCCCTCTGTGCCCAGTTACTGGGATGCACGGCAAATGTTTTGGCCACGCCCACTTTTGTGACCACGCCCCAATTAACACACTCCATTTTTTTCTAAAAATACTCCTTTTATATAGATGAAATGGCGGGATCAGATGCAAATGTGTTATACCCTCATACTGTACTACCTAAGGAAGCCCACAGAGCCCCCCCATACACAGTGCCCTTCATACACTGAGCCCCCCCATATACAGTACCCCCCATACACAGAGCCCCCCCATACACAGTGCCCTTCATACACTGAGCCCCCCCATATACAGTACCCCCCATACACAGAGCCCCCCATACACAGTGCCCTTCATAGACAGAGCCCCCCCCATACACAGTACCCTTTATACACAGTGCCCCCCCAAACACAGAGGCCCCCCAAACACAGAGGCCCCCAAACACAGAGGCCCCCCATACACAGAGCCCCCCATACACAGAGCCCCCCATACACAGTGCCCCCCAAACACAGTGCCCCCCCAAACACAGAGGCCCCCATACACAGAGCCCCGCAAACACAGAGCCCCCTTACACAGAGCCCCCCAAACACAGAGCCCCCTTACACAGAGCCCCCCATACACAGTGCCCCCCCATACACAGAGCCCCCCAAACACAGAGCCCCCTTACACAGAGCCCCCCATACACAGTGCCCCCCCAACACAGTGCCCCCCCATACACAGAGCCCCCATACACAGAGCCCCCCATACACAGTGCCCCCCCAAACACAGTTCCCCCCATACTGAGAGGCCCCCCCAAACACAGAGCCCCCCCATACACAGAGGCCCCCCCAAACACAGAGCCCCCCATACACAGAGCCCCCCACAAACACAGAGCCCCTCATACACAGAGCCCCCCACAAACACAGAGCCCCCCCATACACAGAGCCCCCATACGCGCTCCGACTCCTTGCGCTGCTTCTCTCATGTGGCTCCTTCTCCGGCGGTCCCTGGCCCTTTTATAAGGTTGCGCCTGTGGGTATGGGTGACGTCATTACGCATGGGCGCAACCTTATAAAAGGGCCAGGGACCGCCGGAGAAGGAGCCACAGGAGAGAAGCAGCGCAAGGAGTCGGAGCGCTCATCCCGCTGTCACGGATCCTTCTATGAATGTCCCGCATTTCCCTAATCTATTACGAAAATGCGGGACATTCAGGGAACTATCCGGGACAGTGGGACGAGCTATAGAAAGCGGGACAGTTGGGGGGTATGCTGCCCCACATCCCAGTAGAAGTAATGGTACAATATCCCCCTATAGAGCATGTAGGGCAGACAGGTTGAGCCTGAATAGAATAGAAATGGGAGCCTCTGTCTATACTGTCCAATTGCATGCTGGGTATTGTAGTTTTATATTAATCCTAGCTATAGGCTAAATGTTAGATACAAACTACATTACCCAGCATGCAATGGGACAGGCATGTCAGGTTTACGAAGGGAAAAAAACTATGGCTAGTTTCGAAACTACAAACCCACCAAGGCTCCAAAAACTAGCCCAAATCTGTTCGTTGGGGGGTTTGTACTTTGGAAACCCATCTGGGCTTTAAATTAGTAGTTTGGCTGAAAAATCGCCAACCGGGCACCCCTGAATGAGAGGTACCGCTACAGCCACAACGTGAGGTAACACATGCAAGTGCAGGAGGGCCGCACCCAGTGGGCTGGAAACTCTCACTAAATTCCCACAGCGTTTACCCCACACCAAATACAGTGTTGCTATGGAAACCAAGCAAGCGGCTCACTATGAGGGTTATGCGACACGTGATGGAAGCGGTAAGGCGGCCATATTTGGTTCTGGCAATGCCACAGTAAGTGGAACTGAGGGGGGAACCAGACTGCTAAACCCACTCCCTTCGCTGCACATTCCCTATTCCTAACGCTGCCAGGAGGGTGTAGCCCGGATTATGCTATAAGTGTTCGTTTCTCCCCCGTGTCTGCGCACAGTCTGCCCTCCTGCAATATGGCGGCCGGAGTCCTGCCGTGTGACGTAGTGCGTAAGGGCCGAAGCGTCAGGCAGTTTGCGGACATGGAGGAGAGAGAGGCGCTGCAGCGGCAAATCCGCCTGTTACAGGGTGAGAGGCACCGGCTGGGGGGGGGGCATTAGCCCGGGGCCAGTCCGGTCTGTGCGGCTCCCTCTCCGGCTCCTGGGGTGTTAGTTCTGCTGTTACGGACACTTGCCTCTGTGCAGTTGGTCAGCTTTGATTTTATACAGTAAAGTTACAGGGGCTTCTCAATTACTCAACTGTCCCCAGCTGCCCTGTCATAACTGCCCCCAGCTGCCCTGTGATAACTGCCCCCAGCTGCCCTGTCATAACTGCCCCCAGCTGCCCTGTGATAACTGTCCCCAGCTGCCCTGTCATAACTGCCCCCAGCTGCCCTGTGATAACTGCCCCCAGCTGCCCTGTGATAACTGCCCCTAGCTGCCCTGTCATAACTGCCCCCAGCTGCCCTGTGATAACTGCCCCCAGCTGCCCTGTGATAACTGCCCCCAGCTGCCCTGTGATAACTGCCCCCAGCTGCCCTGTGATAACTGCCCCCAGCTGCCCTGTGATAACTGCCCCCAGCTGCCCTGTGATAACTGCCCCCAGCTGCCCTGTGATAACTGCCCCCAGCTGCCCTGTGATAACTGCCCCCAGCTGCCCTGTGATAACTGCCCCCAGCTGCCCTGTGATAACTGCCCCCAGCTGCCCTGTGATAACTGCCCCCAGCTGCCCTGTCATAACTGCCCCCAGCTGCCCTGTCATAACTGCCCCCAGCTGCCCTGTCATAACTGCCCCCAGCTGCCCTGTCATAACTGCCCCCAGCTGCCCTGTCATAACTGCCCCCAGCTGCCCTGTGATAACTGCCCCCAGCTGCCCTGTCATAACTGCCCCCAGCTGCCCTGTGATAACTGCCCCCAGCTGCCCTGTGATAACTGCCCCCAGCTGCCCTGTCATAACTGCCCCCAGCTGCCCTGTCATAACTGCCCCCAGCTGCCCTGTCATAACTGCCCCCAGCTGCCCTGTCATAACTGCCCCCAGCTGCCCTGTGATAACTGCCCCCAGCTGCCCTGTGATAACTGCCCCCAGCTGCCCTGTGATAACTGCCCCCAGCTGCCCTGTGATAACTGCCCCCAGCTGCCCTGTGATAACTGCCCCCAGCTGCCCTGTGATAACTGCCCCCAGCTGCCCTGTGATAACTGCCCCCAGCTGCCCTGTGATAACTGCCCCCAGCTGCCCTGTGATAACTGCCCCCAGCTGCCCTGTGATAACTGCCCCCAGCTGCCCTGTCATAACTGCCCCGTGATAACTGCCCCCAGCTGCCCTGTCATAACTGCCCCAGCTGCCCTGTGATAACTGCCCCCAGCTGCCCTGTGATAACTGCCCCGTGATAACTGCCCCCAGCTGCCCTGTGATAACTGCCCCGTGATAACTGCCCCCAGCTGCCCTGTCATAACTGCCCCGTGATAACTGCCCCCAGCTGCCCTGTCATAACTGCCCCCAGCTCCCCTCACTCCCCTCTGCCCCTCGCTCCCCTCTGCCCCTCGCTCCCCTCTGCCCCTCGCTCCCCTCTGCCCCTTCGCTCCCCTCTGCCCCTCGCTCCCCTCTGCCCCTCGCTCCCCTCTGCTCCTCGCTCCCCTCGCTCCCCTCTGCCCCTCCCTCCCCTCTGCCCCTCGCTCCCCTCTGCCCCTCGCTCCCCTCTGCCCCTCGCTCCCCTCTGCCCCTCGCTCCCCTCTGCCTCTCGCTCTCCCTTCTCCCCTCTGCCCCTCGCTCCCCTCTGCCCCTCGCTCCCCTCTGCCCCTCGCTCCCCTCTGCCCCTCGCTCCCCTCTGCCCCTCGCTCCCCTCTGCCCCTCGCTCCCCTCTGCCTCTCGCTCTCCCTTCTCCCCTCTGCCCCTCGCTCTCCCTTCTCCCTCTGCCCCTCGCTCCCCTCTGCCCCTCGCTCCCCTCTGCCCCTCGCTCCCCTCTGCCCCTCGCTCCCCTCTGCCTCTCGCTCTCCCTTCTCCCCTCTGCCCCTCGCTCCCCTCTGCCCCTCGCTCCCCTCTGCCCCTCGCTCCCCTCTGCCTCTCGCTCTCCCTTCTCCCCTCTGCCCCTCGCTCCCCTCTGCCCCTCGCTCCCCTCTGCCCCTCGCTCCCCTCTGCCCCTCCGCCCCTCGCTCCCCTCTGCCCCTCGCTCCTCTCCTGCTGTGAGATTGGCTGGTACTGTATAGTCCGACATAACATCAAAGTTCTGAAATGGATCGTGGGTTTTAATTGCTTTCTTTGTTCCCCAGACCTTATAAGCAGTCACAAGAACATCCACGGCAATGTCCCGGCGCCCCCCGCCCCGGCGAGTACAAGATGGAGGAACCCAGCACAGCCGCCATACAGAGCACAAGGGGCTTTCCGCGGGGGGCACACTCAGAGGGCAGGGGGGTTCATTGGACCAGCACAGGAGCAGCCTAATCAAGGCTGGAAGAACAAATACTCTCTGGTGAATCGGACTGTACTGGCGAGTACCGGCACCGCAGACGCTGGGAATAAAGGGGGCCGCGCTGCAACCACCGCACTTTCACCCGTTTGTCTTACTGCAACTGTTGCACAGAAGTCTCAGGCAGCTCTTAGTGTCCCAGCGACGGAACAATCCAAACTTACCAGCAAAGGAAGTACAAACTCTCTCCCTAAACCCAAAGCTCAGACTGCACCGAGCAAACAGACAAGTGCCAAGCACCTAGCCCCGACTGCCACCCCGGCACAATCTGCACAACGGGTGGGGGCACCCACTGCCGGGGGGTCCTCTGTAGCCGGGAAACATCAGAAACGGCCGCCTTCACAGACAATCTGCATTTCATCTCAGGAATCTGTGCGGTTACACTCCCAGGCCGCTGTCCCTAAACCAGCCAATCCTGTACCTCGCACTGCCAGTTCCGACTCTCGAGGTGCCACCCCTTCTAATTACATTTACAGCCCCCCCAAACCTGCGGCATCGCCTCCGGCACCTGCTAAAATCCCCAAGGTTCGGAAGACTAAATACACCTGGGTGGCAAACTCTGCCAAAACCAGTCTCGCGGGCAAAAAACTGTCCCCCGGAGGCAAAAAGCTGAACGAAGAGAACGACAAGGGCCAATCTCCGGCCGCATCAATGGCGGCCCCCAAAAAGAAGGTGGGTGTGGCCCCAAAGTCTGGCACTGTGAGAAACAGGTATAAGTGGAAAGCAGAGAGCCCAGGTCCGACCGCCAAGGTCCACTCAGCGAAAAAGACTCAGGAACCCCCAGTGCAAACAACTCCTAAAGCCTCCCCCCATTTATTATTCAAGGGCCAAGGACCCCCGACTGCCCCCAAACTGCCTCTCCGAGACTCCGCCCATTCTCACTACAAAGTTAAAAGTCGGACCAAAATTATCAGGCGAAGAAGCTCTTCAAGGTACTTTCTGTTGGACAATTTACCCAACATATTGATGTACTTTGTCCTTATCCCTATGTGCCATAGTTTTATGGTATCTCTCTGTACAGGCTATGGGCAAACTTAGGGGGCTGTTCCTGCTGAATTGTGCTTAGTACAGGGGAATCCCTATGTGCCATAGTTTTATGGTATCTCTCTGTACAGGCTATGGGCAAACTTAGGGGGCTGTTCCTGCTGAATTGTGCTTAGTACAGGGGAATCCCTATGTGCCATAGTTTTATGGTATCTCTCTGTACAGGCTATGGGCAAACTTAGGGGGCTGTTCCTGCTGAATTGTGCTTAGTACAGGGGAATCCCTATGTGCCATAGTTTTATGGTATCTCTCTGTACAGGCTATGGGCAAACTTAGGGGGCTGTTCCTGCTGAATTGTGCTTAGTACAGGGGAATCCCTATGTGCCATAGTTTTATGGTATCTCTCTGTACAGGCTATGGGCAAACTTAGGGGGCTGTTCCTGCTGAATTGTGCTTAGTACAGGGGAATCCCTATGTGCCATAGTTTTATGGTATCTCTCTGTACAGGCTATGGGCAAACTTAGGGGGCTGTTCCTGCTGAATTGTGCTTAGTACAGGGGAATCCCTATGTGCCATAGTTTTATGGTATCTCTCTGTACAGGCTATGAGCAAACTTAGGGGGCTGTTCCTGCTGAATTGTGCTTAGTACAGGGGAATCCCTATGTGCCATAGTTTTATGGTATCTCTCTGTACAGGCTATGAGCAAACTTAGGGGGCTGTTCCTGCTGAATTGTGCTTAGTACAGGGGAATCCCTATGTGCCATAGTTTTATGGTATCTCTCTGGACAGGCTATGGGCAAACTTAGGGGGCTGTTCCTGCTGATTTGTGCTTAGTACAGGGGAATCCCTATGTGCCATAGTTTTATGGTATCTCTCTGGACAGGCTATGAGCAAACTTAGGGGGCTGTTCCTGCTGAATTGTGCTTAGTACAGGGGAATCCCTATGTGCCTTAGTTTTATGGTATCTCTCTGTACAGACTATGAGCAAACTTAGGGGGCTGTTCCTGCTGAATTGGGCTTAGTACAGGGGAATCCCTATGTGCCATAGTTTTATGGTATCTCTCTGTACAGGCTATGGGCAAACTTAGGGGGCTGTTCCTGCTGAATTGTGCTTAGTACAGGGGAATCCCTGTGTGTCATAGGTTTATGGTATCTCTCTGTACAGGCTATGGGCAAACTTAGGGGGCTGTTCCTGCTGAATTGTGCTTAGTACAGGGGAATCCCTATGTGCCATCGTTTTATGGTATCTCTCTGTACAGGCTATGAGCAAACTTAGGGGGCTGTTCCTGCTGAATTGTGCTTAGTACAGGGGAATCCCTATGTGCCATAGCTTTATGGTATCTCTATATAATATATTGGGTATATTTGCCCCTATTTAAAGGGGAACTACAACAAAATGTAATATCAGGTTTACCTTATAGCTATAAGGACATTTTTAAATAAGATCTATTAAAAATTCTGTGCTGTTTTGAAATAATCCCCCGACTGAGGGACCAGTGACCTATCATTGTTCACTTCCAATGTGACCAAAATATTCAAACTACTTTTTACTAAGCCCCTCCCAGCAATGTGCCCCTCCCAGCAATGTGCCCCACTGTGCTAGGGACTATGGGAGTTGCCATTCATCACTTGGAAACCTAAAAACTTAGACTGCCGACTAATTGTTGGTCACTTTCAATGAGGCCTAGTGACTGTAATAAGAGCGGTGACTACCCACAATGCCTTGCACACATCTGTGCAGAGTGTTTGATAAGCTCCTAGCCCCTCCCCTGTAAGCTTCCATTAGAGTGTTCTAGTCCCACCCACTGCTTGAGAAACTCCTAGCCCCTCCCCTGTAAGCTTCCATTAGAGTGTTCTAGTCCCACCCACTGCTTGAGTTGCTCCTAGCCCCTCCCCTGTAAGCTTCCATTAGAGTGTTCTAGTCCCACCCACTGCTTGAGAAGCTCCCAGCCCCTCCCCTGTAAGCCTCCATTAGCGTGTTCTAGTCCCACCCACTGCTTGAGTTGCTCCTAGCCCCTCCCCTGTAAGCTTCCATTAGAGTGTTCTAGTCCCACCCACTGCTTGAGAAGCTCCAAGCCCCTCCCCTGTAAGCCTTCATTAGCGTGTTCTAGTCCCACCCACTGCTTGAGTTGCTCCTAGCCCCTCCCCTGTAAGCTTCCATTAGAGTGTTCTAGTCCCACCCACTGCTTGAGAAGCTCCCAGCCCCTCCCCTGTAAGCCTCCATTAGCGTGTTCTAGTCCCACCCACTGCTTGAGTTGCCCCCTGCCCCAGGGGTAGTTATATAACCAGGACATTATAGGAACTTGGATATTGTGAGTATTTTGTGTTGATATCATTTCTCTCTGTTCAGTTCCCCAACTGATAAAAAGGCTTCGCCGTTGGCCCCGGTGTCTGTGAGGAGCCGTTACTGCCTGCGCAGGAGGAGTTCCCCGCGGGTAAAGTCCCCCGTGGTGCAGAGGAGGAGCTCCCCCCGGGGGCTGATACACATCACCAAACACAAACTGCGCCGACTCCCACCCTCCAAGCAACACGATCCGACCAAAGCAGGTAGGGACGTCACAGCCGCTTCATGTGCAACTGCAAACTGACAATAACATGCAGCAGTAACTGTCACCTGGATCTGTGCAACTGCCAGTATTCTGCTGGGCATTAGTGGCAGCTAAATATCCGCTAAACATCTAATGCAGTGTCTGTGCTTCCAGTGTGAGTCGTAACCAAGAAGGGTATGTAGCCAATCAGCCACGGGCAGGTAGGAAAGTGCAGCCAATCAGCCAGAAGCAGGTAGGAAAGTGCAGCCAATCAGCCAGGAGCAGGTAGGAAAGTGCAGCCAATCAGCCAGGAGCAGGTAGGAAAGTGCAGCCAATCAGCCAGGAGCAGGTAGGAAAGTGCAGCCAATCAGCCAAGAGCAGGTAGGAAAGTGCAGCCAATCAACCAGGAGCAGGTAGGAAAGTGCAGCCAATCAACCAGGAGCAGGTAGGAAAGTGCAGCCAATCAGCCAGGAGCAGGTAGGAAAGTGCAGCCAATCAGCCAAGAGCAGGTAGGAAAGTGCAGCCAATCAACCAGAAGCAGGTAGGAAAGTGCAGCCAATCAGCCAGGAGCAGGTAGGAAAGTGCAGCCAATCAGCCAAGAGCAGGTAGGAAAGTGCAGCCAATCAACCAGGAGCAGGTAGGAAAGTGCAGCCAATCAGCCAGGAGCAGGTAGGAAAGTGCAGCCACCTACCCCTGCCCTGCCCAGCGCCTCTTTATTGGGCCTCACAGTTGGGCCCAGCGAATGGGAACCAGCGCTTTCATGTCACTGCCCATGTACTAAGGAATCTGTGCCCACGGGACTTACCCCAGTCTTGCCACTCCTCCCATACGGGCAGATACCAGCTCATCTCCTCTAACTGCCCCTAGTGAGTGTGTGATAGGGACCTAGATTGTAAGCTCACTGGGGCAGGGACTGATGGGAATGGGATAGGGACCTTAGATTGTAAGCTCACTGGGGCAGGGGCTGATGGGAATGTGATAGGGACCTTAGATTGTAAACTCACTGGGGCAGGGACTGATGGGAATGTGATAGGGACCTTAGATTGTAAGCTCACTGGGGCAGGGATTGATGGGAATGTGATAGGGACCTTAGATTGTAAGCTCACTGGGGCAGGGGCTGATGGGAATGGGATAGGGACCTTAGATTGTAAGCTCACTGGGGCAGGGGCTGATGGGAATGTGATAGGGACCTTAGATTGTAAGCTCACTGGGGCAGGGGCTGATGGGAATGTGATAGGGACCTTAGATTGTAAGCTCACTGGGGCAGGGACTGATGGGAATGGGATAGGGGCCTTAGACTGTAAGCTCACTGGGGCAGGGGCTGATGGGAATGGGATAGGGACCTTAGATTGTAAGCTCACTGGGGCAGGGGCTGATGGGAATGGGATAGGGACCTTAGATTGTAAGCTCACTGGGGCAGGGACTGATGGGAATGGGATAGGAACCTTAGATTGTAAGCTCACTGGGGCAGGGGCTGATGGGAATGGGATAGGGACCTTAGATTGTAAGCTCACTGGGGCAGGGACTGATGGGAATGGGATAGGAACCTTAGATTGTAAACTCACTGGGGCAGGGACTGATGGGAATGGGATAGGGACCTTAGATTGTAAGCTCACTGGGGCAGGGGCTGATGGGAATGTGATAGGGACCTTAGATTGTAAGCTCACTGGCGTAGGGACTGATGGGAATGTGATAGGGACCTTAGATTGTAAGCTCACTGGGGCAGGGGCTGATGGGAATGTGATAGGGACCTTAGATTGTAAGCTCACTGGCGTAGGGACTGATGGGAATGTGATAGGGACCTTAGATTGTAAGCTCACTGGGGCAGGGACTGGTGGGAATGTGATAGGGACCTTAGATTGTAAGCTCACTGGGGCAGGGACTGATGGGAATGGGATAGGGACCTTAGATTGTAAGCTCACTGGGGCAGGGGCTGATGGGAATGGGATAGGGACCTTAGATTGTAAGCTCACTGGGGCAGGGGCTGATGGGAATGTGATAGGGACCTTAGATTGTAAGCTCACTGGGGCAGGGGCTGATGGGAATGGGATAGGGACCTTAGATTGTAAGCTCACTGGGGCAGGGGCTGATGGGAATGGGATAGGGACCTTAGATTGTAAGCTCACTGGGGCAGGGACTGATGGGAATGTGATAGGGACCTTAGATTGTAAGCTCACTGGGGCAGGGACTGATGGGAATGGGATAGGGGCCTTAGACTGTAAGCTCACTGGGGCAGGGGCTGATGGGAATGGGATAGGGACCTTAGATTGTAAGCTCACTGGGGCAGGGGCTGATGGGAATGGGATAGGGACCTTAGATTGTAAGCTCACTGGGGCAGGGACTGATGGGAATGGGATAGGAACCTTAGATTGTAAGCTCACTGGGGCAGGGGCTGATGGGAATGGGATAGGGACCTTAGATTGTAAGCTCACTGGGGCAGGGACTGATGGGAATGGGATAGGAACCTTAGATTGTAAACTCACTGGGGCAGGGACTGATGGGAATGGGATAGGGACCTTAGATTGTAAGCTCACTGGGGCAGGGGCTGATGGGAATGTGATAGGGACCTTAGATTGTAAGCTCACTGGCGTAGGGACTGATGGGAATGTGATAGGGACCTTAGATTGTAAGCTCACTGGGGCAGGGGCTGATGGGAATGTGATAGGGACCTTAGATTGTAAGCTCACTGGCGTAGGGACTGATGGGAATGTGATAGGGACCTTAGATTGTAAGCTCACTGGGGCAGGGACTGGTGGGAATGTGATAGGGACCTTAGATTGTAAGCTCACTGGGGCAGGGACTGATGGGAATGGGATAGGGACCTTAGATTGTAAGCTCACTGGGGCAGGGGCTGATGGGAATGGGATAGGGACCTTAGATTGTAAGCTCACTGGGGCAGGGGCTGATGGGAATGTGATAGGGACCTTAGATTGTAAGCTCACTGGGGCAGGGGCTGATGGGAATGGGATAGGGACCTTAGATTGTAAGCTCACTGGGGCAGGGGCTGATGGGAATGGGATAGGGACCTTAGATTGTAAGCTCACTGGGGCAGGGACTGATGGGAATGTGATAGGGACCTTAGATTGTAAGCTCACTGGGGCAGGGACTGATGGGAATGTGATAGGGACCTTAGATTGTAAGCTCACTGGGGCAGGGACTGATGGGAATGGGATAGGGACCTTAGATTGTAAGCTCACTGGGGCAGGGACTGATGGGAATGGGATAGGGACCTTAGATTGTAAGCTCACTGGGGCAGGGACTGATGGGAATGTGATAGGGACCTTAGATTGTAAGCTCACTGGGGCAGGGGCTGATGGGAATGTGATAGGGACCTTAGATTGTAAGCTCACTGGGGCAGGGACTGATGGGAATGGGATAGGGACCTTAGATTGTAAGCTCACTGGGGCAGGGGCTGATGGGACTGATATATACTCTCTGTACAGCGCTGCAGAATATGTTGGCTCCATAGAAATTGTACAAATTGGATAAATAATAATCGGCTTTATTCTTAGCCACTGCTGATTGGTTCCTGGGGGGTGCCCTTAGCTAATTACCCCCCCTGAAAGGCAGCTCCTTCTATGTTAAGTGAATTGTTGCCTCCCCTATTAGGCCCCCATGCTGGGTCTCGCCAGAGGCTGCCGTTCCCTGATGCTCGCAGGGGGTCGGAGCGGCCGAGTCGGCTCCAATGAGTTTCATTATTTCCATGTTTCTGGTTTGGGTGATTTTCCTATTTTTGGAATTTTAATTGGCCAAACACTCGGCTAATGATGCAGCTCGTTAGGGTTCCTTCCCTGCGCGGCGCTACGTGGCCAGCAGAGGGCAGCCTTTTGCCTCCCAATCAGCAGCTCACTGACCGGCTCTCCCAAGTAATTGATTAGCTAATTTCCCCTTTATGTGAGGGAAAGCAGATATGGAGTAATTTGCAGCAATAACGCGCTAATGCAGGGCCCCCGTATGGGCGGGAAAGGGCAGCCATAAGCCGCACACCCACCCCGGGTCCATTCCCCGCCGCAGATAAAGCGCTAATATATAATTATCCTTGCAAATTGGATTGTTTTAAATAACCAAAACGCTCGAGCAGGGGAAGAAGCATTTCCATTTCCCCCGAGTTACTATTGCGGCGTAATTGCCGCGCTCAATCAGTTTCCCCGGCATTAGAAATTCCATCACAATCAACATTAAACTTTATTCATTGTGATGGCTAAAAGGCCCCCCCCCCCCCCCACCCTCGCCGAGTTCCAGTTTAACTGGCAGAATTAATCAGGGAGACCATTTCCAACATTTACCCGTCGCCGAGCGCGGCCGATACGGTGAGAGGACTAATAAAAAGAGTAAATTGAATTACTAACGACGGCGGGCTCGCTACAAACCTGCCCGATTGCCCCGTGGCCTTGGAGCCGAGGGAAGGGTACAGGGGGGGGATAATTCATAATGTTTTATTTTGCGCTGGCGGAGATTTTTTTTTAATGTCGGGGCGGCGGCATAATAATAGCCGTGATCTCCGTTATGGCGAATGTGACACTAACAGCAGCTTTGTTTATGCGCCAGAATCTTATTAGAGATAAATCACCCTTTATCCCTATAGAGGTGCAACCTAACAGCGCCCTCTGGTGGTTAAACTGACATGAAATGACGATGTCACAATTGCACTTCCTGCAATGAAGTAAATCAATAGGGGGCGGGGCCTCTGCTGTTTGTTGGGGACAGACATTTCCGTCGGTCTGTGAGGCGCTGTCGTAGCTCCGGTCCGGCTGTTCCCGCTGCTCGGGGTGATGCCACAATTACTCCCCTGTATACAGAACCTGTAGGAGTCAGTTCACCTGAGGACACAGCGCTTATTGGGTTTATATATGGGATTATTGCTGCTGGGTGTTTAGTTACAAATAAGGGGCTACACGTTGGGGCACACAAATATTGAGCATTACTGCCCCTATCTTTGCCCTACTGCCCCCCCTCTTTTGCTTTACTCATTGACTTTTGCTCTGCTGTAACTTACACCCCCTCATTATTCCTTCTGGGCAACAGATATAAAGTGTTATCATCCCTGTCTTTGTCTACTGTCCTGTCTTCCATCTTGCCCTACTGTCTCCATCTTGCCCTACTGTCTCCATCTTGCCCTACTGTCTCCATCTTGCCCTACTGTCTCCATCTTGCCCTACTGTCTCCATCTTGCCCTACTGTCTCCATCTTGCCCTTCTGTCTCCATCTTGCCCTACTGTCTCCATCTTGCCCTACTGTCTCCATCTTGCCCTACTGTCTCCATCTTGCCCTACTGTCTCCATCTTGCCCTACTGTCTCCATCTTGCCCTACTGTCTCCATCTTGTCCTACTGTCTCCATCTTGCCCTGCTGTCTCCATCTTGCCCTGCTGTCTCCATCTTGCCCTGCTGTCTCCATCTTGCCCTGCTGTCTCCATCTTGCCCTGCTGTCTCCATCTTGCCCTGCTGTCTCCATCTTGCCCTGCTGTCTCCATCTTGCCCTGCTGTCTCCATCTTGCCCTGCTGTCTCCATCTTGCCCTGCTGTCTCCATCTTGCCCTGCTGTCTCCATCTTGCCCTGCTGTCCCCATCTTGCCCTACTGTCCCCATCTTGCCCTACTGTCTCCATCTTGCCCTACTGTCTCCATCTTGTCCTACTGTCCCCATCTTGCCCTACTGTCCCCATCTTGCCCTACTGTCTCCATCTTGCCCTACTGTCTCCATCTTGCCCTACTGTCTTGCCCTACGCCGTTTCTCTCTTGCCTACAGTTCCCACTTGCCCAACTGTGCTCTGGTTGCTAGGGGCACTGCTATAGTAAAGTGAGACCCTGCTGCTGGGAAGGCTAATGTGCTTGCTGGGGACCTCCAGTTGCTACCCTGGGGGTGGGGGGGGTTAATGCCATTACTGGTCAGGTTGCCTACAGGCCACAGCCATGCCCCCCCCCCCCCCATATAAATCATTTAGTTCTCACATCTCAGAAGGAGCCTCTCAGTGACACGCTGTGCCCCCTTCTGCGCAGAGATGGGTGAAAGTTCATATATGTGCCCCCCCTGGCGCTCTGTGGATCTGCTGTGCCCCGGGGGAGAGGGGCACTTCCAAATGTTTTGCCCCAGTGCCAAGGAATCCCACTGTAAAGGCTAAAGGGGCCTTTGGGGCAAATGCAGATATCAGGGGTCTCATCAGCCTGGAAGGGGTTAATAGAGCTGGAGGGCCCCCCCTGCTGAGCTTCCATACACACTCTATAAGGTGCGGGAGATTTAGTGCCCCAGGGAATGTGATCCCCTGGCAGAGCTGTCAGTGTGCTAACTCGATAGCCCGAGGCTTGTGGCCCCCCAGCGGCCCCCCGACACCTGTTCAGCTCCTCCTAATAAGGATTCCTCGGGCACCAATGGGCGCTCGGATTTTCTCAGGGTATGAACGTAAGAACAGTACTATATAAATGATTCCCTTGTTCCCATATACTAAGTACAGTCGAGCAGGAACAGCCCTGTTTGTAGCCAGAGAGCGTGAATTGGGCACAGTGCTCTATACTGATACATTAGCATTCATACACAGGTACGGGCCTGTTACCCACAATGCTCGGGGCCGGGGGTTTCTGGATTTTGGATCTCCGAATGTAATCATTTAAACTAATTAAACCCAATAGGGCTGTTCTGCCCCCAATAAGGGGTAATTATATCTTAGTTGGGATCAAGTACAGGTACTGTTTTATTATTACAGAGAAAAAGGAATCATTTAACCATTAAATAAACCCAATAGGGCTGTTCTGCCCCAATAAGGGGTAATTATATCTTAGTTGGGATCAAGTACAGGTACTGTTTTATTATTACAGAGAAAAGGGAAGACTTTCTTTAATTCAGAACTTTCTGGATAATGGATCCCATACCTGTAAACACTGGGCTTTATACCCTGTATATGTGTGTGTGTATGTGTATGTACCCGTGTACGTGCCATTTGGCCAAATGTTCTGCATGTTGGACATTGTATCCCCCGTGACAGGCGCTTCCCCCCCCCCCCCGGATATTTCCCAGCATGCAGTGCTCTAGTGAACGCAAGGCCAATGCCTCCGGCCCAGATCATTCCCCCCCAGGTCAGGGGATCATTCAGTAGCCGTGGCCCAGGATTCCTCTGTGTGACCCCCTGCCCAGATTTATTTCCTTGCTTCTCCCCTTACCAGTGGGGGTATCACTTTCCTGGCTTCCCCCCTTCTATTGTATCATGAGTAATTGCTCCTGTCAAGCCCCCCCCAGCCCGGAGGGGTGGGGTTATATATAGATCCGTATACTCACAAACACATACATTGGTACCCCCCCACTGCGCAGAGAAACCCCCGCCATTTCCGCAGGCTAGGGTGGGCTTTTGCCTTTGGAGCCGAATCTTCCATTTTTATTAGTCTGACAATAGGAGGCCAGGAGCAGCCTTTAATTTCTGCAGTAAGTAATGGCTGGAGCCTAATGGGCAGTTGGTTAGTGCTGTTACTTATCAGTGGCCAATGGGAAGAGCTATTGCTACTCATGCCGGGCAGATAGTTACTATAGCGCCACCCAGTGGGGGTCAGGGAGCTGGGCTATTTCTACTCATGCCGGGCAGATAGTTACTATAGCGCCACCCAGTGGGGGTCAGGGAGCAGGGCTATTTCTACTCATGCCGGGCAAATAGTTACTATAGCGCTACCCAGTGGGGGTCAGGGAGCAGAGCTATTTCTACTCATGCCGGGCAGATAGTTACTATAGCGCCACCCAGTGGGGGTCAGGGAGCAGGGCTATTTCTACTCATGCCGGGCAGATAGTTACTATAGCGCTACCCAGTGGGGGTCAGGGAGCAGAGCTGTTTCTACTCATGCCGGGCAGATAGTTACTATAGCGCCACCCAGTGGGGGTCAGGGAGCAGAGCTGTTTCTACTCATGCCGGGCAGATAGTTACTATAGCGCCACCCAGTGGGGGTCAGGGAGCAGAGCTGTTTCTACTCATGCCGGGCAGATAGTTACTATAGCGCCACCCAGTGGGGGTCAGGGAGCAGAGCTGTTTCTACTCATGCCGGGCAGATAGTTACTATAGCGCCACCCAGTGGGGGTCAGAGCTATTTCTACTCATGCCGGGCAGATAGTTACTATAGCGCCACCCAGGGGTGCTCGGGGTGAATTTGCCCCGGTTCCAGTGACGCGGGGGCCCCGCACTAACGCTTCTCAGTGACCCGGCTGTGATTACGGAGTGACAGGCACATACAATACAGGAAAGTGATCTGCGACGTGTGAAGTATAAATAAGCCGTTTTTATGACGCTTCTACCCTCCGTGCAGCAGCAGCGATGGGGCGAGCGACTGTCACCACTTGCCTTTACGAGTCGGGCAGGGACGGGCACCTCTCACCTCTGCCACCGACACTGGATCTATTTTTTTTCTAAACTTGATCTGCTTGTTTGCTAACTCCTACCCCCTTCCCGGGGGGGGGGGGGGGGGACCTCACATAATCAGGTATAGCTTGTGCTGCCAGCGCACTTGGCTTATTAGCACCCATGCCCACCCTGAGCTCTACCCTATTCCCCTGATCAGCTGATCTCTAACCTATAGATGTTCTACTGCTTTCCATTCCCAATAAATAATATAGTTCAGTACCAGTGATCTTTGTTATTATCTCTTAATACAGCTATGGGATCTGTTATCCAGAAATACCGTTTGCCAGAAAGTTCTGAATTACGGGAAGGCCATCTCCCATTATAAACAAATAATTCTAATTTGTAAAAATGATTCCCTTTTTCTCTGTAATAATAAAACAGTACCTGTACTTGATCCCAACTAAGATATAATTACCCCTTATTGGGGCAGAACAGCCCTATTGGGTTTATTTAATGGTTAAATGATTCCCTTTTCTCTGTAATAATAAAACAGTACCTGTACTTGATCCCAACTAAGATATAATTACCCCTTATTGGGGGCAGAACAGCCCTATTGGGTTTATTTCATGGTTAAATGATTCCCTTTTCTCTGTAATAATAAAACAGTACCTGTACTTGATCCCAACTAAGATATAATTACCCCTTATTGGGGGCAGAACAGCCCTATTGGGTTTATTTAATGGTTAAATGATTCCCTTTTCTCTGTAATAATAAAACAGTACCTGTACTTGATCCCAACTAAGATATAATTACCCCTTATTGGGGCAGAACAGCCCTATTGGGTTTATTTAATGGTTAAATGATTCCCTTTTCTCTGTAATAATAAAACAGTACCTGTACTTGATCCCAACTAAGATATAATTACCCCTTATTGGGGCAGAACAGCCCTATTGGGTTTATTTAATGGTTAAATGATTCCCTTTTCTCTGTAATAATAAAACAGTACCTGTACTTGATCCCAACTAAGATATAATTACCCCTTATTGGGGCAGAACAGCCCTGTTGGGTTTATTTAATGTTGAAAGTGTTTTTTAGTAGACTTAAAGTATGGAGATCCTAATAATGGAAAGACCCCTTATCCAGAAACTCCAGGTCCTTAGCATTCTGGATAACAGACCATATGGATATTTATTAGAGATGAATCAAATCCACAATTTTAGGATCTGGCTGAAGCCCAAGTAGCTTATTTGCACCCCATGATCTCTGCCTTTGTACTCACTTTATTAAAGTGATAGAAACGCCGGTTTTTATTTCCCCTTTAATTGCACGTTTGCCTTGTTCTCAGCTCTCGCCCGGCGCACACTCCCCACTTGTGCCAGGGTATAAATTACCTGTCTGCAGCAGGGCTGTTTTTCTTCTCGGGATGCCAGGGTATATTTATCTCCGGGGTAATTAAAGCCCGAGCGAGGCATTCCGTGCTCCTCTTACACTTGATGGCTTCACTCACTGGGCTCTCTGACAGGTGGATGAGGAAATCGCAGCAGCGAGTTACAGTCTGACGTGGGATGGAGCCCCGGTATTGCCAGCAGGGGGCACTAACCTACTATGAATATGGAGAAAGCAGCTAATAACATAAATGTTCCCTGAGCACTACCAGGGTAATGGACAAAAGAGCCCCCCTATATACCAAGCCCCTCTGTTATCTGCTCACAATATTTAGGGTCATAGGGACAGAATGCTCTGTTATACAGATAGCTAGAATCTCAGCCATAAAGCAGGGCAGGACTGCTGCTTACAATGGGGGGATCAGATAGGATCTGTGCCACTGTGACAGAATGCTCTGTTATACAGATAGCTAGAATCTCAGCCATAAAGCAGGGCAGGACTGCTGCTTACAATGGGGGGATCAGATAGGATCTGTGCCACTGTGACAGAATGCTCTGTTATACAGATAGCTAGAATCTCAGCCATAAAGCAGGGCAGGACTGCTGCTTACAATGGGGGGGGGGGGGGGGGGGGGGGGATCAGATAGGATCTGTGCCACTGTGACAGAATGCTCTGTTATACAGATAGCTAGAATCTCAGCCATAAAGCAGGGCAGGACTGCTGCTTACAATGGGGGGATCAGATAGGATCTGTGCCACTGTGACAGAATGCTCTGTTATACAGATAGCTAGAATCTCAGCCATAAAGCAGGGCAGGACTGCTGCTTACAATGGGGGGGGGGATCAGATAGGATCTGTGCCACTGTGACAGAATGCTCTGTTATACAGATAGCTAGAATCTCAGCCATAAAGCAGGGCAGGGCTGCTGCTTACAATGGGGGGATCAGATAGGATCTGTGCCACTGTGACAGAATGCTCTGTTATACAGATAGCTAGAATCTCAGCCATAAAGCAGGGCAGGACTGCTGCTTACAATGGGGGGGGGGTTAATAATATAAAGCCACACAGTAGGAAGGATTATGGTCGGTTACAGTAACTATTTGGCGTATAATGGACACGCGGCTGATAAGCGCGGCGGATGCTTCTCATTCCCAGGGCTGCCGCGTGTCACTGGCCGTATGTAATAGCCGCGGGATCGTTCCGGCCGCGTCGCTGGGATGGGGTTTAACCCTTTGTCACCAGGCGGGAATGCCCTCTGTTCATTCCTGAGCCAGACTCATAGAAGCGGGGGCCGCCCTGCGCGGATCATTAGCAGATTCTCCTTAGTGCAGTTGGTCGGGGGGGCAGATTCTGCTCATTCCTCATTGTATTCTCATGCCCAAGAGCGAGACAGGTGGGGCCCTGCGCTTGGATCCTAAATCATTCAGCGCCTGTCCATAGCAACAGCCAATATTTCCCCTCAAACAGCTTTATTGGCCTCGACTTGTGGATGGGACCTGTCATTGCCTTCCTGCCGCAGCCTGCAGTGCTCGGTGATTTGGCCACATTAACGGGGTGGGCCACCTTTGACTTTTATTATTAATTAGAGAGTCATATTCTGAAACCATTTGCAATTGGTCTTCATTTTTTATTATTTGTTGTTTTTTTTATTATTAAAGTTTTATCTGGTTGCTAGAATCCAAATTACCTTAGCAACCAGGGAGTGGTTTGAATGAGAGACAGGTATATGAATAGGGGAGGGGCTGAATAGAAAGATAAGGAATAAAAAGTAACAATAACAATAAAACTGGAGCCTCACAGAGCAATAGGGTTTGGCTGCCGGGGTCAGTGACTCCCATTTGAAAGCTGCAAAGAGTCAGAAGGGACAGAAGAAGATATAAATAATGAAGACCAATTGAAAAGTTGCTTAGAATTGGCCAATCTATATTGTACAAAAAGTTAACTACCCCTATGAGCAGCTGCCCCTAGTGGCCGACTCTTGCTTCTCAGTAGAATCCTATGGAGCTGGCTCTCGGACTGAACCCCAGGGCCTCTATCAGGGGGTGGAAAGGGGGTACAGATGTGTCGGGCCCTGTTAAAAAAAATCTTCTTTCGTAAGGGGGCCCGGTCTGCGTCGCCAAAGTTACGCAAATCGTGTAAGTTACACACAAAGTTAAGCAATTTACGTAACTGTTGCAGAAACTGCTTAGAAAACAACGTAAGAGCAGGGGCAGGCAGTCGGGAAGGGGTTAAACTTAACGTAAACCCCACTGACCCCCAATAAAGTGAATGAATTATTAGCACATTAATCAATGGAACTCTGTATATGCTTATTATAGCTGTTTATATTGCGCGCACAAGGGGCGGGGCCTAAATGTGGGTAGTGCGTTTGTGTTCATGGGGGGGCCCCATATAAATAACCAGTACGGGGCCCCAGTTTCTGCTCAGAGGTCTCTTTCTGGACCTGAGTGCTTGCGTTACTGTTGGGGGACTCTCAGTGCCCCCGACAAGGCAATAAAGGCGTTACTGTTCCTTTAACCCCCCCCCCTTGTGCTGCTGTTGGGGGGCCGTTCTGCTGGTACCGCCGTGTCTGGTTCAGTGGGTGCAGCTGCCGGTGCTGTGACTGTAACGGGGCCTGACAGAGTAATTCTCATACTTACACCTCCGAGTAACGTGTTCCCTGGCAGGTGTGAGCAGCGCAACGGCACGTGCTGAAGGCTGTGTGAGTGTGAGCGCTCTCCCTCACTCACTCACGTACTCACCTGTCCCCCCCTGATATATAACTATAATATTCTTGTTATTGTGCTTTCCTACGTCGAATTTGGTTGCTTGTAAATGTTTCCTTAAACACACAGACCCTTCCACTAACTCCTAGTCTCAATCTAATATCCTTATCATTTACAGGTGGGGGTACAGTATCCCTTATAATACATGAGTGATACTCAGAGTTCCCTGTATAACTCAGCCTGCAGCCTTGTGCCTTTATATGGGGGGCACAGAACCCCTCAGTGACTGCTAATATCCTTATCATTTACAGTAGGGGGTACATTATCCCTTATAATACATGAGTGATACTCAGAGTTCCCTGTATAACTCAGCCTGCAGCCTTGTGCCTTTATATGGGGGGCACAGAACCCCTCAGTGACTGCTAATATCCTTATCATTTACAGTAGGGGGTACATTATCCCTTATAATACATGAGTGATACTCAGAGTTCCCTGTATAACTCAGCCTGCAGCCTTGTGCCTTTATATGGGGGGCACAGAACCCCTCAGTGACTGCTAATATCCTTATCATTTACAGTAGGGGGTACATTATCCGTTATAATACATGAGTGATACTCAGAGTTCCCTGTATAACTCAGCCTGCAGCCTTGTGCCTTTATATGGGGGGCACAGAACCCCTCAGTGACTGCTAATATCCTTATCATTTACAGTAGGGGGTACATTATCCCTTATAATACATGAGTGATACTCAGAGTTCCCTGTATAACTCAGCCTGCAGCCTTGTGCCTTTATATGGGCACAGAACCCCTCAGTGACTGCTAATATCCTTATCATTTACAGTAGGGGGTACATTATCCCTTATAATACATGAGTGATACTCAGAGTTCCCTGTATAACTCAGCCTGCAGCCTTGTGCCTTTATATGGGCACAGAACCCCTCAGTGACTGCTAATATCCTTATCATTTACAGTAGGGGGTAAATATTTTCTTTCTGCGCTAAGGGGGTACCTAAGAAGCTCTGTTGGAGGGGAAAGCCTTAATATTTTTGCCCAGGGGATTAGAATGCTGCAGGAGGAGTGTGACCTACAGATGGGAGGAAGCCGATAGGCCGGGGGATTAGGGTAGAGGCTATGGCTTGTTTAGGCTCAGTCAGTCAGTTAAACTGGCTGGGGGCTCACATAGCAGAGAGTATTTAAATGCTATAAAGGCTGAGAGCTATAAATCAGCAAGTGAGAAGGGGGGGTCATGGCTTGGTATCTCCCGCCCCCCCCATGCTGCTAGGGGTATGTGGGACATCCTATGTGGGACGCAGTGTGCAGCTTGGGTTACCGGGCTCAGTATAAGCACAGAGGGGCCCAGTGTAACTACCAGGAGGGGGGGGTTTAGAAAGTGATCAGGTTGCTAGGGGGTTCTGGCCTTAGCGAGCGAGTATGGCTCTATCTCTATTCCATGCGGGTACGGGTCGCAACGGGGCTGTTCAACTCGGTTAACCGTTACTATGATAATATATTATAGTAGGGTAATATTCCGAGGCAATTTGCAATTGGTCTTCGTTTTTTATTATTTGTAGTTTTTTCAATTATTTCGATAATTGTTCAGCAGCTCTGCAGTTTGGAGTTATAACCGCTATCTGGTTGCTAGGGTCCAAATTACCTTAGCAACCAGGGAGTGGCTTGAATGGGAGGTATACGGATAGGAGACGGGGCTGAATAGAGAAAGATGTAGGGATGCACCGAAGCCTCGATTTTCAGATTCGGCCGATTCTGCGCATCCCTAGTGTATATAGTCGGCACGTGTTGGGTTAATCGGCCCCTGCCCCCCCAACACCCCCTCATTCCTTCTCCCATTCATGTCAATGGGCGCTATGAAGGCTGAGTGATGACAATGACCAATTAAGCGGCCAAGTCAGGGAGGGGCAGCTGGGACCCCAGGGCCCCAATGGTAATCCTATTCCTCTCCTGTTCTGCCCTGTGGGGTGCGAAGGTCAGGCAGCCCCCCCCCCCCCCCCGGGAGGGTTAATTTAGGAAATGCCAGTACAATAAACAGGGGGGGCAGTTGTCTGTAGGGACAGGCGCTAATGCCCGGCCATCTCTCAGCGCATTAGGTAAGGGGGATATATATGATGGACACATACACAGTAGCGCTGTATATCTGTAATGTTGCTCTGCCAGGAGGGGGCCCTCAGGCTCTTGCAATGTATCCTACTGGCACTGGCTCTACCTGCCGGCAGCCCCCCAGCAAATCCATCATTTTTTTGCCAGAAAGAGATTCTGCAGATGGTTCTGTTTCCCCCTGAAGAATTGGAGTGCAAGTGCTGCGGCTCAGGGAAGGGGCCGTGCTGGGAGCAGTGACCAGCAGGGGGAGCTGCTCGCTCGTCTATAAGCCGGGGGAGTATGAGGAGCTGGAGTCATTCGAGGCTCTTTCTGAATATCGAGGCTGCTTATTTGGGAGTTTGAGTGTAGTTGCCCTATGACCTATGACCCTCAGTCCTGCCCCATGGGAGGAATAACTGCGGGGCAAGTGACTGGCACGGTGGTACCAACATTTACACTTACACTGGAACATTTACACTTCCTATAAAAACCTATTTACCCACTTGGGTTACAGGGGCACAGTTACACCCACCATTACCCTATTCACTGCCCTGGGGGTGGCACTCTATTCGCTGCCCTGGGGGTGGCACTCTATTCGCTGCCCTAGGGGTGGCACTCTATTCGCTGCCCTGGGGGTGGCACTCTATTCGCTGCCCTGGGGGTGGCACTCTATTCGCTGCCCTAGGGGTGGCACACTATTCGCTGCCCTGGGGGTGGCACACTATTCGCTGCCCTGGGGGTGGCACACTATTCGCTGCCCTGGGGGTGGCACTCTATTCCCTGCCCTGGGGGTGGCACTCTATTCACTGCCCTGGGGGTGGCACTCTATTCACTGCCCTGAGGGTGGCACTCTATTCGCTGCCCTGGGGGTGGCACTCTATTCACTGCCCGGGGGAGCACCCAATGTTCCGGAGTTAGGCCAGGGTGGCTCAGACTGTGGGTGTCGGTGGCTGTAGTAGAATAGAGCTTGCCCAATGGTAACCGGATTTTTGGGTTGGGTCCTGTTTGCCGCTGGTGAATACATGCCCACTGTGCCCACCTTGCCGGGTTGCCGGCGTCGCTGCTGATGTTCATGAGATTTACAGTGTGTGACGAGTGTTGGCAAATCCATCAGTCTGTTCCGGCCCCTCGTGTGCACAGCTTCATAGACTTCTGTGCGTTCCTTTTTGGAAATCCCCATGACTGCGTATTCTGTAGGCTGAATAAGCCAACCTGGGAAACAAATGATATAGTTACAGCAAAACGGGGGGCACAATAAACAGACAGTGGGGGTACCCTCCTTATAGCTACTGCACTTATACCCCCAGTGCGGGCCAATCAGATCAGAGAGCTGGGTGGGGCTCCTGATTGCTGCACTGTTGACATTATTATCCAGTTGTTCATTTCCCAGGGGCCACAGTGAGATACAGTACTGACACAGATGCAAATATGGGCCCCAAGCTGCACTTCTCTGCCTGGTAATATAATCCCCGCCGGGCAGATCTTGCCCCTCGTGCCTCCGGCTTGGGTTGCACTCGGCACAGTTCCCTCGAGTTGCTAAAACAAGGTCTTTGCTGAAAGAGTGTTCCTAGGGTTACGTAAGCGACCAACTGCCTGGCCGTGTCTTTCCTCAGGCCGAGCCCATTCTCTTTCCTGCAGGGCATTGTGGGAACCTCCAGAATCTCTTGTCATCTCTTGTCTGTAGCACCAACTCTAGAACCCAGCCCTGCCCCCCATTGTAAGCAGCAGTCCTGCCCTGCTTTATGGCTGAGATTCTAGCTATCTGTATAACAGAGCATTCTGTCACAGTGGCACAGATCCTATCTGATCCCCCCATTGTAAGCAGCAGTCCTGCCCTGCTTTATGGCTGAGATTCTAGCTATCTGTATAACAGAGCATTCTGTCACAGTGGCACAGATCCTATCTGATCCCCCCCATTGTAAGCAGCAGTCCTGCCCTGCTTTATGGCTGAGATTCTAGCTATCTGTATAACAGAGCATTCTGTCACAGTGGCACAGATCCTATCTGATCCCCCCATTGTAAGCAGCAGTCCTGCCCTGCTTTATGGCTGAGATTCTAGCTATCTGTATAACAGAGCATTCTGTCACAGTGGCACAGATCCTATCTGATCCCCCCCCATTGTAAGCAGCAGTCCCGCCCTGCTTTATGGCTGAGATTCTAGCTATCTGTATAACAGAGCATTCTGTCACAGTGGCACAGATCCTATCTGATCCCCCCCCCCATTGTAAGCAGCAGTCCTGCCCTGCTTTATGGCTGAGATTCTAGCTATCTGTATAACAGAGCATTCTGTCACAGTGGCACAGATCCTATCTGATCCCCCCATTGTAAGCAGCAGTCCTGCCCTGCTTTATGGCTGAGATTCTAGCTATCTGTATAACAGAGCATTCTGTCACAGTGGCACAGATCCTATCTGATCCCCCCCCCATTGTAAGCAGCAGTCCTGCCCTGCTTTATGGCTGAGATTCTAGCTATCGGTATAACAGTGTGACAGAACAACCTTGCTTGCTGACCTTTCTGGGCATCATTTGTACTGGGAATGGTGTTTGGGGGTCAGTGGGAGACTGGGATTTACCTGCAGCGGTTCCGTTAGGAATGCACCAAATCCACTATTTTAGGATTCGGCTGAACCCCAAATCAACAATATAAAAACCAGTTGCAACTATGGCCCAGAGCCTGAGGTTCCATGACCTTGTCCCACGGGCCCCTTTTTCCCCCCAAACTTGTCCCCATTCCCCGTGCCGCACTGAGACTCCAGTGTTTGTGCTGCAGGGGTTGTGGGTTCCGGCGCCGGCGCCCCGCCGTGCTGTCAATACAGAGATTTATTACCCGGCGCGTGGGGAATGAGAAACACCGTGCCAGCCAGACTTTCAATTACTTGTCAAACTCCGGGGGGGGTCTCGCTCACAAGTTCCCCCTCTGTCGCCCCGCGGCCTGACGCCGTCGGTAATTGCTGGATGGAAGCGCCGCGCCTTACGCCGTGCTGTCAATCAGCGATTAGCTAACGAGCCACTTGTCGCAAGCAGATACTGACTCTTCATTCATATTCATGGGAGGTCGGGTCCCCTCGCTTGGCGTCGGCCGGCTAAGCCCATAGCGGCGAGTGTAGAAGCGCCGGTGGGTACCGACCCCCAAATGGGACAAACTAGTTACTAGGGACGTGCCGAATCCAGGATTTGGTTCAAGATTCAGCCTTTTTCACCAGGATTAAAAAAATTTACTTTTTGTCAAATAAACATGGAAGTTGAAAAGTTCTCCTTAATCCATTGTTATTCTTCAGGGTTCGGCCCCTACAATTGTGGATTTGGTGCATTCAGGATGTTTACATGCCACACCGGCAAGCATTATGCCCTTTATGCCATCGGCTGATACCCCAGTGCATCTTATCCTGCAGGCCTAGTAGGGGCCCAGCAATGCCATACAGTCCAGTTGGGGTTAAATCCATTGCCCCTTATCCTGCTGGGCACAGTGCTGGTAAGGCAGTCGTGGCATCAACTACTCTTGCTTTGGCCTCTGCTTCAAGACAGGAATCTCTGCCAGTCTGGATAGTTCCGAGCACAGGCTGGGAATCTCTGCCACTCCTGATGGTTCTACGTACAGACTGGGAATCTCTGCCACTCCTAATGGGTCTATACACAGACTGGGATTCTCCTTCACTCCTGATGGTTCCGGCTCTGCCACTCCTGATGGTTTCCGGCTCTGCCACTTCTGATGGTTCCGGCTCTGCCACTCCTGATGGTTCCGGCTCTGCCACTCCTGATGGTTCCGGCTCTGCCACTCCTGATGGTTCCGGCTCTGCCACTCCTGATGGTTTCCGGCTCTGCCACTTCTGATGGTTCCGGCTCTGCCACTCCTGATGGTTCCGGCTCTGCCACTCCTGATGGTTCCGGCTCTGCCACTCCTGATGGTTCCGGCTCTGCCACTCCTGATGGTTCCGGCTCTGCCACTCCTGATGGTTCCGGCTCTGCCACTCCTGATGGTTCTATGCACAGACCAGAAATCTCGCCACTCCAGAAGGTTCTATGCACAGCCCGGGAATTTCTGCCACTCCTGATGGTTCCAGCACTGGTTCTGTGCACAGGCTGGGAAACTCTGCCACTCCTGATGGTTCTAGCTCTGGTTCTGTGCACAGGCCCGGAATCTCTGCCATTCCAGACGGTTCTACGTACAGACCGGGAATCTCTGCCACTCCTGATGAGCCACTTTCATTGGTTTAAGGGCAAGTCCTGTATAAAGAGCACAGTGCAAGGTTGGAGCCGGAAGAGGCGAATCTCCCTGAGCTCGGTGGGCAGCACCCGTTCCCCCCGGCAGAGACTGATAGCCCCCCAGGCACAATGCGTTTGTGCTGTCAGCGCTGCCGTCGGGCAGGTTAAGCGCCAGGCGGGGATAGATGGCCCCTGTACAATAATTATACAAGCCGTGCCTGGTGTTGCTTGAGTGAGTTTAGAGCGACTGGGATCTCAATCTTCCCCCTAATAGGCCCCTGACAGTCGGCGGCAGCAGCTCGGGGCCCCCCCTGCGCCTGACAGCATTGTCATTAAACACCAGGTAGCGGGGAGCGCCGGCGAGCAGGGTTCCTCACAGCCCCGGCAGCACCGAGTTTTTGACAGCGGTTATTTGTCACCGGCGGCCTACCCAGACGTGTCACCCCGCCATCCGGACGGCTGCTTAAAGTGACTTATTGCCCCTGTCTGAGGCTCGCCATTGTGATTTGATAATCGGTAAATGTTTGTCAAAGATGAATTCGCTCTGCGATTCAGCGGCCGCGACGCCAAATGAAAAGCCCATTTGGATTAAAGGACTCCGGCTGCACGCAAGAAAGGAGTGAAAAATGGAATCCGCCCCCGAAGACGAGTGTTACGGGGCCCCCGGGGGGCTCTGTGTGTGTGTGGGGGGGGGTCAGGCCTAGGCCTACTAAGCTGTGCTAAATGCACCCGGGGGGGAAGCAAAGAGCAACCCTGATTTGATCCGTAGGATAAAAAGATAGAATGGCACAGGGGGTAACTGCCAGGGGGCAGGTAACAAAAAGCAATCATTTACCCCCCTATTGCGCCAGGTGTAATGGTCTGGTCCCCACTGCACTCATGGGCCAGGAAACTACCATTTAGTGCAGTGAAGGGGGGAATTGAACCGGGAATTATGCCTTTTGCCATAATGTTTATATACAGAATAAATGTTAACCCCTACCTTCCCATACACCTGCAGCAGGTCTCTCTGGTCCATGGCTGCAAAGGTGAATATACTCCTCCCTGCCCACATATCCCAGCTGTCTGACTGGGATTGCCCTGGAATTAATTGCCCCAGGGTGAGGTAAGGCCTGGGGTACTGATCTGTGTGTGTGTGGTGCCCTTGTACCCCAGGAGCAGCAAGCAACTTCTACCCTTCTACTGTGAGACCCATATACAGCTATGGGGATCCATTATCCATAAACTCTGAAATACGGAAAAGCCCGTCTCCCATAGACTCCATTATAAGCAAATAATTCTAAATTTTAAAAATGATTTTACTTTTTCTCTCTTATAATAAAATGGAGATCCAAATTACGGAAACCCAAGGTCCCAAGCATTCTGGATAACAGGTCCCATACCTGTATATAAATTGGGAAGTGGGTGGGGCCTGTTACACCTTTAAAGGCGGTGTCCCTGGACATTAGAATTAACCCTTTAGTACAATGTAGAAGGCATTGGATGTATTCAACTTGGGGGGCTCAGCTAAAGCTAAGCATTCTGGGAGTTTATCGGCAGCTGGAGAGCCGCCATTGCTTATGTTCCTTTTCAGCCTCCCTCCTCTCATCCACCCCTGCTGTGAGGCTGCCCCCTGTATTTACTACATGATATAAAGTAGCATTTCCTTCAGTTCCCTTTCAGTCTCCCCTTTATTGTCTATTCAGTTCAAGCCTTTATAGGCGTAGTTCACCTTTAAATTCGATTTTAAAATGATGTAGACATTGATATTCTGAGACAATTTGCAGTTGGTCTTTATTTTTTAATTGTTTTTTTCAGTTATTAAGCTTTTTGTCCAGCAGCTCTCCATTTGTTATTTTAGCAGCGCTCTGGTTGCTAGGGTCTTATTTACCCTAGCAACCAGGCAGTGGATTAAACGAGAGATGGGAATATGAATAGGAGAGGGGGCTGAATAGGAAGATAAGGAATAAAAAGTAACAATAATAATAAAACCGGAGCCTCACAGAGCAATAGGGTTTGGCTGCCGGGGTCAGTGACCCCCATTTGGAAAAGGAAAAAGAGTCAGAAGAAAAAAGCAAAAAAAAAAAAAAAAAACTATAAATAATGAAGACCAATTGCAAAGTTGCTAGGAGCCCTTTGTTGGAGCCCATGGAATCTTCAGATCGGTCGATGTTGGTCGAGCTGGCAGCCTGAGCCGGCAGTTGCAGAGTACGAGGCTGAACGCTCTGCTTCCCTGATTGGCTGTGCCCCTCATGCAGAGTAAAGTGCCCACTCAGCACTGCAGGGACCATCGGGCGCTGATACATTCCGCTCATATCCCCCCGCCCCACATAGAACGCCAGCAGTTTTCTCTCTGCCCCATCCCTCCGTCCCCCTTCCACGGCGGCAGTAAAGTTTTTAATTAGGAAAGCTAATGAGATCGATTAGTCATTAGTGCTGACCCCTGGCCTTGTACTCCGGCAGTGCGAATAACCCGCGTGTGCCGCGCTGATAACCGCCGGTGCGCCGTTTGGCGTAACTCTGCCTACGTACGGGGAAATATCCCACTCCCAGAAGGGATAATGAAAGGGATTTATGCAGCATCCCGGCTAAATAACGTGATTATCTGCCCAGAGCACTCCAGCCACAGGCCTGCAAGGAAAGCTCCCTGTCTTAATAGCAGATATCCTTACTGCTGCATGCTGGGATATCAGCTGTTCTGTTAGCAGCACCCCTATTCAGTCAGGGAGCTGCCATAGTGTTTCCCTTAGACAGTACAGTATGGGGTACAGCTTATTGTGTGCCCAGAACATTCCTTCTCTGTATATTTGTATTTATACATATGGGTAGGGGGTGCCATAGTGTTTCCCTTAGACAGTACAGTATGGGGGTACAGCTTATTGTGTGCCCAGAACATTCCTTCTCTGTATATTTGTATTTATACATATGGGTAGGGGGTGCCATAGTGTTTCCCTTAGACAGTACAGTATGGGGGTACAGCTTATTGTGTGCCCAGAACATTCCTTCTCTGTATATTTGTATTTATACATATGGGTAGGAGGTGCCATAGTGTTTCCCTTAGACAGTACAGTATGGGGGTACAGCTTATTGTGTGCCCAGAACATTCCTTCTCTGTATATTTGTATTTATACATATGGGTAGGGGGTGCCATAGTGTTTCCCTTAGACAGTACAGTATGGGGGTACAGCTTATTGTGTGCCCAGAACATTCCTTCTCTGTATATTTGTATTTATACATATGGGTAGGGGGTGCCATAGTTTTTCCCTTAGACAGTACAGTATGGGGGTACAGCTTATTGTGTGCCCAGAACATTCCTTCTCTGTATATTTGTATTTATACATATGGGTGGGAGGTGCCATAGTGTTTCCCTTAGACAGTACAGTATGGGGGTACAGCTTATTGTGTGCCCAGAACATTCCTTCTCTGTATATTTGTATTTATACATATGGGTAGGGGGTGCCATAGTGTTTCCCTTAGACAGTACAGTGTGGGGGTACAGCTTATTGTGTGCCCAGAACATTCCTTCTCTGTATATTTGTATTTATACATATGGGTAGGAGGTGCCATAGTGTTTCCCTTAGACAGTACAGTATGGGGGTACAGCTTATTGTGTGCCCAGAACATTCTTTCTCTGTATATTTGTATTTATACATATTGTTGTTCATTGTGCGTCCCTGCTGGGTATCTCATTGTGGCACCTTTCCTGCACAGGGCCCCCCACCACTGCCATGAGGAGCCCACCTTCAAGCCGTGTAATAAAGACTCGATACAGGATTGTGAAGAAAAATGTTTCTGCTCTGCATCCGGCGTCTCCATTCTCCCCATTCAGCCCTTCTCTGTCCTGGAGGAGTCGGTAAGTTGTTTTTTTTACCCACAGCCCAACAGTATGTGGCCATATTTAAATGTTTCCCTTTTCTCTGTAATAATAAAACAGTACCTGTACTTGATCCCAACTAAGATATAATTACCCCTTATTGGGGCAGAACAGCCCTATTGGGTTTATTTCATGGTTAAATGATTCCCTTTTCTCTGTAATAATAAAACAGTACCTGTACTTGATCCCAACTAAGATATAATTACCCCTTATTGGGGGCAGAACAGCCCTATTGGGTTTATTTAATGGTTAAATGATTCCCTTTTCTCTGTAATAATAAAACAGTACCTGTACTTGATCCCAACTAAGATATAATTACCCCTTATTGGGGGCAGAACAGCCCTATTGGGTTTATTTCATGGTTAAATGATTCCCTTTTCTCTGTAATAATAAAACAGTACCTGTACTTGATCCCAACTAAGATATAATTACCCCTTATTGGGGGCAGAACAGCCCTATTGGGTTTATTTCATGGTTAAATGATTCCCTTTTCTCTGTAATAATAAAACAGTACCTGTACTTGATCCCAACTAAGATATAATTACCCCTTATTGGGGCAGAACAGCCCTATTGGGTTTATTTAATGGTTAAATGATTCCCTTTTCTCTGTAATAATAAAACAGTACCTGTACTTGATCCCAACTAAGATATAATTACCCCTTATTGGGGCAGAACAGCCCTATTGGGTTTATTTCATGGTTAAATGATTCCCTTTTCTCTGTAATAATAAAACAGTACCTGTACTTGATCCCAACTAAGATATAATTACCCCTTATTGGGGGCAGAACAGCCCTATTGGGTTTATTTCATGGTTAGAGGTTTAAGTAAACTTTTAGTATGTTATAGTGTCCCATTCCTATCAACTTTGCAATTGGTCTTCATTATTTATTTTTTATTATTTTTTAATTATTTGCCTTCTTCTGACTCTTTGCAGCTTTCAAATGGGGGTCAGTGACCCCGGCAGCCAAACCCTATTGCTCTGTAAGGCTCCAGTTTTATTGTTATTGTTACTTTTTATTCCTTCTCTTTCTGTTTAGGCCCCTCCCCTATTCATATTCCCAACTCTTGGTCAAACCACAGCCTGGTTGCTAAGACACATTGCACTATAGGAACCAGTTTTAAAAATACCAGACTCAATATCAATGTCTTCATCATACTAAAGGTTAATTTAAAGGGGAACTAACCCTTTACCCCGCCCATTGCTATTAGTCAGGATATTGGGGAAAGAAACCAATCAGCATTTAGGTTTCCTGGCCTAGTGCAGCTAGAATAAGAATGAGAGCTATTGGTTGCTGTGGGCATAGCCAGTGTGTATGTTGCTGAATATCCTTCCCAGCCCCCCGTGTTGCCCCTATTGCACCCCCCATTGTGCCTCCCATTCAATGCCCCCGTGTCCTTTGCCATCAGAGCTGCCAGAGCTCCCAGATATATTCCCCCCGTTTCTCACCCAAACGAGCCCAGGGGTTTCGCTCTTCCCCTCGCAGGAAATAGATAAAAGAATATTTTAAATTAATTTTACGAGGCTTTTTTGTAATATTTTTGTTTTAAATAGATTTATAAGCAGCCCGGGAGCCATTTGTGCAGATTTATGAAGATAATTTTCACTCAGTGGATAAGGTTGGATTTACACCTGCTATTTCCATATTAATTCCGCAGCCTAAGTGGATCTCATTTTCTTCCGTTCCCCTATCTAGCGAGCTCGGCCTTTCCTAATGCAATTTCCCCCTCCGTAAATCACCGCGATCAGGAGTCACGATCAAGTTAAATTAACTTAAATTAATTTACTTAATAAGAGTTGCAGATCATTGTGAACGAGCCGGAGATTTATTGATGCCTCTCTGCCCTGCTAGTCTGGGCTTAGCTGTATAGAGATATGGGTGGGTGCTGTAGGTACTGGAGGGTGCTGCTCGTAGGCCCCGGAAGGGTTATGTAGGGTGGGGGTGCTGCTCATAGGAGCTTCTGCTCGAAGGATGAGGGTGCTGCTCATAGAAGCTTCTGCTCGTAGGCCCGGGAAGGGTTATGTAGGGTGAGGGTGCTGCTCATAGGAGCTTCTGCTCGTAGGCCCGGGAAGGGTTATGTAGGGTGAGGGTACTGCTCGTAGGCCCGGGAAGGGTTATGTAGGGTGAGGGTGCTGCTCATAGGAGCTTCTGCTCGTAGGCCCGGGAAGCGTTATGTAGGGTGAGGGTGCTGCTCATAGGAGCTTCTGCTCGTAGGCCCGGGAAGGGTTATGTAGGGTGAGGGTGCTGCTCATAGGAGCTTCTGCTCGTAGGCCCGGGAAGGGTTATGTAGGGTGAGGGTGCTGCTCATAGAAGCTTCTGCTCGTTGGCCCGGGATGGGTTATGTAGGGTGGGGGTGCTGCTCATAGGAGCTTCTGCTCGAAGGGTGAGGGTGCTGCTCATAGAAGCTTCTGCTCGTAGGCCCGGAAAGGGTTATGTAGGGTGAGGGTGCTGCTCATAGGAGCTTCTGCTCGTAGGCCCAGGAAAGGTTATGTAGGGTGAGGGTGCTGCTCATAGGAGCTTCTGCTCGAAGGGTGAGGGTGCTGCTCATAGGAGCTTCTGCTCATAGGCCCGGGAATGGTTATGTAACGTGAGGGTGCTGCTCACAGGAGCTTCTGCTTGTAGGCCCAGGAAGGGTTATATAGGGTGAGGGTGCTGCTCATAGAAGCTCCCGCTCGTAAGCCCAGGCTTTCTTACTGGAGTTCTACCCAAATATAAAACTAAATGGCCTTCTACCTGGACTTCTACTCAAATCTCACCATAAATTACCTTGTACCTGGAGTGTTCAACCCAAGTCTTACACTAAATGGCCTACCTGGAATTCAACCCGAATCTCACCCTAAATGGCCTTCTATGTGGAGTTCTAATCAAATCTCACCTTAAATGGCCTTCTACCTGGAGTTCTACCCAAATCTCACCTTAAATGGCCTTCTACCTGGAGTTCTACCCAAATCTCACCTTAAATGGCCTTCTATGTGGAGTTCTACCCAAATCTCACCTTAAATGGCCTTCTACCTGGAGTTCTACCCAAATCTCATACTAAATGGCCTTCTACCTGGAGTTCTACCCAAATGTCATACTAAATGGCCTTCTACCTGGGGGTTCAGCCCAAATCTCATACTAAATGGCCTTCTACCTGGAGTTCTACCCAAATCTCATACTAAATGGCCTTCTACCTGGAGTTCTAATCAAATCTCACCTTAAATGGCCTTCTATGTGGAGTTCTACCCAAATCTCACACTAAATGGCCTTCTACCTGGAGTTCTAATCAAATCTCACCTTAAATGGCCTTCTACCTGGAGTTCTACCCAAATCTCATACTAAATGGCCTTCTACCTGGAGTTCTACCCAAATCTCACCCTAAATGGCCTTCTACCTGGAGTTCAGCCCAAATCTCACCCTGAATATCTTTCCAAAAGATTGTCCTACAGGTTGATGTGAGCACCTTCATAGTATTAGGTGCCATTCTATAACCAAGGAGGATATGGTTCCTTTTCCAAGGATTCCTACACCAGACCTGAACACTTGCTAATGGGGCGGACATATTGCCCTTGTGTACCAGTTGGCAGTGGAACGGGGTTCATCTCGTGCACCTCGTCAATATATAGATAATCTGATGTATGGAGATCATGTTTCCCCATGCCCCCGCTGAGTTTGGGTGGTGCCCATGTATCTGCCCCAGCTCAGGGCAACAGTGGAAAGTGCATAAATTCCTTCCTCGTTGCCCTCTGAGTGTCACCGTGCCAATTGAGAGATGACGTCTCTTCCCCCGAGTGTCTCTCTCGGTCGACGCTTAAACTTTCCCATCTCTCTAATATCCTCATATTCTCAGTTACGGTCTCTTCTCTATTTCTTACGTCTTTTTATTTTGCTAAATCCGTTTCTGACATGAAAGTCGCTCACTTCACGAGACAAATCCGCGTTCCTTTTCTCTCTCCGCCTCCCTGTTTAGACCAAGTTGTCACCGGGTTTTCTCTTTATTTTCGCGCGCTGGTGGGGTAATTTGCTCTCTAATAATCTCTGCTCCGCCGTTTGACTGGATGGAAATGTTTAAGCCGCCTTCACGCGCTGACATCTCATTAGGCTGAATGGGGAACATTGGCAGCGAGCAAATCCAGCCGCACTCTCGCCGGCGCTCTATGAGAGGCACATACTAATCTTTTTAATGAGGATATGTGAGATACACAAGTCGTCATTGTTTCACGGAAGCCACTGACATCTGGCTCACTTAATCCGTTTTCTCTTGGCTCTCGGCTTGGGGAGTTTGATACAATGCGCTGTCTCTTGTTTGGAATAAACCCGCAGATTAATCTCTCGCCGAATGGCAGGCGCATTCTCGTGCTGTCAGCCGCCAAAGTGCAAAATGTACTTTTCTTAGCGCCTTCCCTGCTAAACGCCTAATTGTGCATTTAACCCCTGCTGTTCATTGGCTGCGCCATGTCTTAGGGTTCCAGGTGTAGGTTTGATGGGACTCGGGGGTATTATACCTCAGTTTGCTCCCCGAGTCGCATATTAGGTGCCCCCCGGGGTTAGGGGGGATCACTCGGCTGTGTCTCAGATCCCTTGGCGTCTCCTCAGCAGCATCACAGCCAGTGCCATTAGTTGGCTCTTCCTCAGGTTACTCAGGTCTATTGTGTATCCGTTTTCTGCCCCTCAGGTCTATAGTGTATCCATTTTCTGCCCCTCAGGTCTATCGTGTATCCGTTTTCTGCCCCTCAGGTCTATAGTGTATCCATTTTCTGCCCCTCAGGTCTATAGTGTATCCATTTTCTGCCCCTCAGGTCTATAGTGTATCCATTTTCTGCCCCTCAGGTCTATAGTGTATCCATTTGCTGCCCCTCAGGTCCACCGTGTATCCATTTGCTGCCCCTCAGGTCCATTGTGTATCCATTTTCTGCCCCTCAGGTCCATCGTGTATCCATTTTCTGCCCCTTACGTCTATCGTGTATCCATTTTCTGCCCCTCAGATGTGCCATGTGTCAGTTTGCTGCCCCCTAAGTTGTATCATTTGTCAGTTGACTTTCCCTCAGATCTGTCATCATCAATTAGTTTGATGCCCCCTCAGGTGTATTGGTGCCACCATATCAGTTTGTTGCTGCTTGGGAGGTGAGGAATAATGAAATGCAGGCGAGTGAATGGGTGTAAGTGCATGCTGGGATTGGGTGAAGAGGGGAGTTGG
Organism: Xenopus tropicalis; assembly: GCF_000004195.4. NCBI lineage: Eukaryota > Metazoa > Chordata > Amphibia > Anura > Pipidae > Xenopus > Xenopus tropicalis. The sequence goes on along the minus strand of NC_030682.2, from coordinate 150,495,973 downwards.
GATTGGGTGAGGTCAACAAGAAGGAATTTTTTCACTATCAAGAGGGTTTCCTCTGTTGCCCTGAGCTGGGGGCAGGTACATGGGGTGGGTAGGGAGTTGGGGTGCTATGTGTTAAGAGGAGGTAGGTGGGGTTTATGCGTTGGGGTGGGAGGGGAGTAAGGGTGCTATGGGTTAAGAGGAGGTGGGTGGGGAATATGTGTTGGGGTGCTATGGGTTAGGAGGAGGTGGGTGGGGTATATGTGTTGGGGTGGGTAGGGAGTTGGGGTGCTATGGTTTAAGAGGAAGTGGATGGGGTATATGTGTTGGGGTGGGTAGGGAGTTGGGGTGCTATGGTTTAAGAGGAGGTGGGTGGGGTATATGCGTTGGGGTGGGTAGGGAGTTGGGGTGCTATGGGTTAAGAGGAGGTGGGTGGGGTATATGCGTTGGGGTGGGTAGGAAGTTGGGGTGCTATGGGTTAAGAGGAGGTGGGTGGGGTATATGTGTTGGGGTGGGTAGGGAGTTGGGGTGCTATGGGTTAAGAGGAGGTGGGTGGGGTATATGCGTTGGGGTGGGTAGGAAGTTGGGGTGCTATGGGTTAAGAGGAGGTGGGTGGGGTATATGTGTTGGGGTGGGTAGGAAGTTGGGGTGCTATGGGTTAAGAGGAGGTGGGTGGGGTATATGTGTTGGGGTGGGTAGAGAGTTGGGGTGCTATGGGTTAGGAGGAGGTGGATGGGGTATATGTGTTGGGGTGGGTAGGGAGTTGGGGTGCTATGGGTTAAGAGGAGGTGGGTGGGGTATATGCGTTGGGGTGGGTAGGAAGTTGGGGTGCTATGGGTTAAGAGGAGGTGGGTGGGGTATATGCGTTGGGGTGGGTAGGAAGTTGGGGTGCTATGGGTTAAGAGGAGGTGGGTGGGGTATATGTGTTGGGGTGGGTAGAGAGTTGGGGTGCTATGGGTTAGGAGGAGGTGGGTGGGGTATATGTGTTGGGGTGGGTAGAGAGTTGGGGTGCTATGGGTTAGGAGGAGGTGGGTGGGGTATATGCGTTGGGGTGGGTAGGAAGTTGGGGTGCTATGGGTTAAGAGGAGGTGGGTGGGGTATATGTGTTGGGGTGGGTAGAGAGTTGGGGTGCTATGGGTTAGGAGGAGGTGGGTGGGGTATATGTGTTGGGGTGGGTAGGGAGTTGGGGTGCTATCGGTTAAGAGGAGGTGGGTGGGGTATATGTGTTGGGGTGGGTAGGGAGTTGGGGTGCTATGGTTTAAGAGGAAGTGGATGGGGTATATGTGTTGGGGTGGGTAGGGAGTTGGGGTGCTATGGTTTAAGGGGAAGTGGATGGGGTATATGTGTTGGGGTGGGTAGGGAGTTGGGGTGCTATGGGTTAAGAGGAGGTGGGTGGGGTATATGTGTTGGGGTGGGTAGAGAGTTGGGGTGCTATGGGTTAGGAGGAGGTGGGTGGGGTATATGTGTTGGGGTGGGTAGGGAGTTGGGGTGCTATGGGTTAAGAGGAGGTGGGTGGGGTATATGTGTTGGGGTGGGTAGGGAGTTGGGGTGCTATGGGTTAGGAGGAGGTGGGTGGGGTATATGTGTTGGGGTGGGTAGGGAGTTGAGGTGGTATGGGTTAAGAGGAGGTGGGCGGGGTATATGCCTGGGGTGGGAGGAAGGCCTGTCGGACGGTTGGGTGTCCGTGTGTATGTTTGGGAAGTTCAATTGTGTTGATGGAATATGGGGAATGTTGAGCCGTGTTTCCCCCCCCCCCTGCCGGCCCCAGTTTGGGGTTCCCACTGTAACACTGGGTGTATTGGTGGAGAGGGAACATCTGTTGGGGAAGAAGGGGGCATTGTGTGTTGCACGTCCCCAGCTGCGCACATGTCACACGCCGCTCATCGGAGCACATGATCGCGTCACGCCAATTTGCCCTCATTCACAGCCAATTCCCCTCTATCCAGTTACCCCCACCTCTTATTTGTGCCCACCCTGGGCAGCTGGGGGGGGTGTGTGGGGATAAACATGAAGGAATTGTCAGGCTATTATTATCTACAGGTTGCTAACATACCAGTCCATAGCAACAAGTCAGCACTAAAAGTAAGGCAGTAAGTACAATAATTACAAATAATAAATGAAAGGATCATCCCATTAACCCCCCCCTGTGTTTGTTCTGCTCGTTTGCACTTAACGTGACCTTAATTTGACTTGACTAATTTAATTACTGTGGAAGAGGCTAAAAGGTAAGGGAAGTGATAACGAGCAGAAGATGTTATATAATAATAATCATCGCACCCAGAGGTGTCGGGGAAATGTTATCAGCGCAAAGGAGCCGTGTAATTATCATTTGCCCCTCGACTTGTCACCCGCGGGGGGGAATTAGCTGTAACCTGCACAATGGCACGGTGCCCCCGGGGGCAGTTAGGTCTCTGCAGTTTGGGGAATGCCCCGGTAGCCAATATTGGGCATCTTATATACACAGTTTCATTGTGGCCCCTGAGAGCTCTGACCCCGGGGCCCCAACAGCCAGGAATTGGGCCCCAGTGCCTATTTGGAGATATAATTAGTTTTATTTCTCAGCCATAAAGCCAATGCTTTATACATTGTGCCCAGCGGCTCGTGCCCCCCCATAATGTGTAACGCCTGGGTATCAGGGGGGCAGAATGAGAAGCCAAACAACTCAGGGGTTACATTTATTGGGCTCTGTTTATTAGCAACCTTTAGTTCCCCTTTAAAGTTTAAGTTAACTGTCAGTAGGTTATAGAATGGCCAGTTGGAAGCAACTTTTCATTTGGTCTTTGTTATTTGTTTGTCATAATTATTTCCCTTCTTGTTCTGCCTCTTTGCAGATTTAAAATGGGGGTCAGTGACCCCGGCAGCCAAACCCTATTGCTCTGTGAGGCTCCAGTTTTATTGTTATTGTTACTTTTTATTCCTTATCTTTCTATTCAGCCCCTCTCCTTTTCATATATCAGTTTCTCATTCAAACCACACCCTGGTTGCTAAGGTAATTTGGATCCTAGCAACCAAACAGCTGCTAAAACTCCAAGCTGGAGAGCTGCTGAACAAAAACTGAAATAATTAAAAAACTACAAATAAAAAATGAAGACCAATTGCAAATTGTCTCAGAATATCCCTCTCTACATCCTACTAAGAGTTAACACTTTAGCACTAAGCGCACACTGTTGGGCTCTGCATCACAAGACCCAGTGGGAGGGCCGCCCTATATTAGAAGTGGAATTGGCTTTATATTTTAGGGTTAAATAATGGGGTCCCCATTTTGTTTTTTTAAACATGAGACTTATCCAGATGGGGACAGGTTTCCCTGCGCGCAACAATGGGGCAGTCAGTGTTGGGTGTGAGTGCGGGGGTGGCACGTGTGCCAAGCTCAGTGACCTTCCTGCCCCGGGAAACCAGAGAGCTGTGTGACCGGGGGGCCCTGGCTTCCCCCCCTCTTTGGCCCTTACACGTTGGCATCTCGGAGAGGGAGAGCCAGATGCGCGCAGCAGTCTCTCTGGGAGGCACCTGAACATGAGGAGCCAAGTGAGGTCAAGTGAGTCTGATGTTGAGACAGCTGGGAGCCCCCCTATAGGCACTTCCCTGGCCCAATGTGCCTTATGTACTAAGCTTGGGCCCAGCCCGGCGGTACCGCTCCTCTGGGAGCTATTGCCCCCCCCATAGGCACTTCCCTGGCCCAACGTGCCTTATGTACTAAGCTTGGGCCCAGCCCGGCAGTACCGCTCCTCTGGGAGCCCCCCCTATAGGCACTTCCCTGGCCCAACGTGCCTTATGTACTAAGCTTGGGCCCAGCCCGGCGGTACCGCTCCTCTGGGAGCCCCCCCTATAGGCACTTCCCTGGCCCAATGTGCCTTATGTACTAAGCTTGGGCCCAGCCCGGCGGTACCGCTCCTCTGGGAGCCATTGCCCCCCTATAGGCACTTCCCTGGCCCAATGTGCCTTATGTACTAAGCTTGGGCCCGGCCCGGCGGTACCGCTCCTCTGGGAGCCATTGCCCCCCTATAGGCACTTCCCTGGCCCAATGTGCCTTATGTACTAAGCTTGGGCCCGGCCCGGCGGTACCGCTTCCCTACTTTACACTCACTCGCCCTCTTTGTTTCCACGCAATCGACACCCTAATGTGCAGGTGTTTATGGGAAATACCTCCAGTGATTGTGCCACGGCGGTGCCAACCGTACAACCAGCTGCCATGTTTGCCTGGGGCTCCTCTTTGCTCTTCATTCCCATCCCCGCTGCCAACGCTGCATTCATCCCTGCGCTGTTAGTGGCTGCTGTTCTGCAATATGTATGGCATCGTGCCGGCAGCTCCTGGGTGCGTATTGTTGGCCGGCAGCTCCTGGGCGCCGTATTGTTGGCCGGCAGCTCCTGGGCGCCGTATTGTTGGCCGGCAGCTCCTGGGCGCCGTATTGTTGGCCGGCAGCTCCTGGGCGCCGTATTGTTGGCCGGCAGCTCCTGGGCGCCGTATTGTTGGCCGGCAGCTCCTGGGTGCATATTGTTGGCCGGCAGCTCCTGGGTGCGTATTGTTGGCCGGCAGTTCCTGGGCGCCGTATTGTTGGCCGGCAGCTCCTGGGCGCGTATTGTTGGCCGGCAGCTCCTGGGCGCGTATTGTTGGCCGGTAGCTCCTGGGCAGTATTGTTGGCCGGCAGCTCCTGGGCAGTATTGTTGGCCGGCAGCTCCTGGGCAGTATTGTTGGCCGGCAGCTCCTGGGCAGTATTGTTGGCCGGCAGCTCCTGGGCGCGTATTGTTGGCCAGCTGCTCCTGGGCAGTATTGTTGGCCGGCAGCTCCTGGGCGTGTATTGTTGGCCGGCAGCTCCTGGGCAGTATTGTTGGCCGGCAGCTCCTGGGCGCGTATTGTTGGCCGGCAGCTCCTGGGCGCGTATTGTTGGCCGGTAGCTCCTGGGCAGTATTGTTGGCCGGCAGCTCCTGGGCAGTATTGTTGGCCGGCAGCTCCTGGGCAGTATTGTTGGCCGGCAGCTCCTGGGCAGTATTGTTGGCCGGCAGCTCCTGGGCAGTATTGTTGGCCAGCTGCTCCTGGGCAGTATTGTTGGCCGGCTGCTCCTGGGCACGTATTGTTGGCCGGCAGCTCCTGGGCAGTATTGTTGGCCGGCAGCTCCTGGGCGTGTATTGTTGGCCGGCAGCTCCTGGGCAGTATTGTTGGCCGGCAGCTCCTGGGCGCGTATTGTTGGCCGGCAGCTCCTGGGCGCGTATTGTTGGCCGGCAGCTCCTGGGCAGTATTGTTGGCCGGCAGCTCCTGGGCGCGTATTGTTGGCCGGCAGCTCCTGGGCACGTATTGTTGGCCGGCTTGGCCAGTTACTCCTCACTGACACCACTGGTTTCTTTATAGGCCCAAAATAAACTGTAGTTAAATTTGTAGTGAAATCTACTCGGGGTCAGAGATACTTGTGCTACTTGGTGTCTGTGCTGTACAGGGAACATCTCTTCTGTGCCCATTGCCCTGCCTTACCCTGTGTGCCCATTGTCCTGCCTCACCCTGTGTGCCCATTGTCCTGCCTCACCCTGTGTGCCCATTGCCCGGCCTTACCCTGTGTGCCCATTTCCCTGCCTTACCCTGTGTGCCCATTGCCCGGCCTTACCCTGTGTGCCCATTGCCCTGCCTTACCCTGTGTGCCCATTGCCCTGCCTTACCCTGTGTGCCCATTTCCCTGCCTTACCCTGTGTGCCCATTGCCCGGCCTTACCCTGTGTGCGCATTGCCCTGCCTTACCCTGTGTGCGCATTGCCCTGCCTTACCCTGTGTGCCCATTGCCCGGCCTTACCCTGTGTGCCCATTGCCCGGCCTTACCCTGTGTGCCCATTGCCCGGCCTTACCCTGTGTGCCCATTGCCCTGCCTTACCCTGTGTGCCCATTGCCCTGCCTTACCCTGTGTGCCCATTGGCCCTGCCTTACCCTGTGTGCCCATTGCCCGGCCTTACCTTGTGTGTCCATTGCCCTGCCTCACCCTGTGTGCCCATTGCCATCCCTTTAGCTTCTGTGCCCATTGCCCTGGTCTCTCTTTGCCCAAAGTGCCATGAATCTGACTGCCAACTGCATATTATTATATAGTTTGTGACTGTGCAGCTGCTTGGCCCCAGATTGCCATTATTTCTCCCCAATCTTTCCCCGAGTGGGGTACCTTTATATCCTGCCCGTATATATCTTTAGAATGCTGCTTGGTGTCTGGGGTCAGTGACCCCATCAAGCGGAAATCAGTCACTGAAAGGGAATATATTTCTAGTTATCTCTTCAGTTATTTATATTTGCCTTTCCTGTTCTCCTTCTACTGCACTACTCAAGCCACGGCCTGGTTGCTAGGATCATTAATCATAGCAACTGGACAGCCGATGATTACTCCCATTGCCACTATGTTGGGCTCAGACTGATCAATCAGCAATTGTGTCCCAAAATGAAAGAAGCTGCGACGTTACTGTGTGTGCAGAGAAACACAGGAGAGGCTTAACCTTGGGCTGGGGTGGCACCTGTCATCAGCCCCACGCGGGCAGCGCCAACCGCTTGCGTATCCGCGCCCAGCCTCTCCCGAGTATCAGTTTATTGGAGATAAAAATACTCCGAGTCCTCATTGTCCTTCGGAGAGGAAAGAAGATGTCATCGCCCCGTAGGAGCCGTACGTGCCACTTGCTAAGGGCATTAGGTGCCACCTTGGTATCGCGTCTCGCCCGTAGCCCAACTTGCCCCGGCGCTGGAGCGGCTCCGGGGTTAATAAATGGGCTCTGTGTCAGTATGTTGATAAACGGAGGCGAAGACGCAGGATTTCTGTTTACACGTACGACACCTGCCGCCATCCGATCCCACCGCCGCCTTGTTTATACATAGCTCCCTAATGGCTCCCAATCTGCCCCTGTCACTGGATAGGGGGGCTGTTATTAGCTGCGCTTGGCTGGGCCCCCACTGCCCTGTCATTAACTCACAGTTTGTGCGTCCCACTGACATCAACCGCCGGGGGCTCGGGAATGTTCCGCCGGCCTTAGAACTCTGAGTATCACTCATGTATTATAAGGGATAATGTACCCCCTACTGTAAATGATAAGGATATTAGCAGTCACTGAGGGGTTCTGTGCCCCCCATATAAAGGCACAAGGCTGCAGGCTGAGTTATACAGGGAACTCTGAGTATCACTCATGTATTATAAGGGATAATGTACCCCCTACTGTAAATGATAAGGATATTAGCAGTCACTGAGGGGTTCTGCGCCCCCCATATAAAGGCACAAGGCTGCAGGCTGAGTTATACAGGGAACTCTTGAGTATCACTCATGTATTATAAGGGATACTGTACCCCCTACTGTAAATGATAAGGATATTAGCAGTCACTGAGGGGTTCTGTGCCCCCCATATAAAGGCACAAGGCTGCAGGCTGAGTTATACAGGGAACTCTGAGTATCACTCATGTATTATAAGGGATAATGTACCCCCTACTGTAAATGATAAGGATATTAGCAGTCACTGAGGGGTTCTGTGCCCCCCATATAAAGGCACAAGGCTGCAGGCTGAGTTATACAGGGAACTCTGAGTATCACTCATGTATTATAAGGGATAATGTACCCCCTACTGTAAATAATAAGGATATTAGCAGTCACTGAGGGGTTCTGTGCCCCCCATATAAAGGCACAAGGCTGCAGGCTGAGTTATACAGGGAACTCTGAGTATCACGCATGTATTATAAGGGATAATGTACCCCCTACTGTAAATGATAAGGATATTAGCAGTCACTGAGGGGTTCTGTGCCCATATAAAGGCACAAGGCTGCAGGCTGAGTTATACAGGGAACTCTGAGTATCACGCATGTATTATAAGGGATAATGTACCCCCTACTGTAAATGATAAGGATAAAGATTTATTAGTCAGTAAAATCTGTTTTATTCCCTCATTGCCTAGATGTCCAGACATTTGTTTTGTCGGGGGTTTGGAACATGCTTCTTTGTGGTTCCACAGCAGATAAAAGCGCAGACACACAGCCCCCCCACTATAAGGAATATCCCCTGAATATAATCACATATAGATCACCCCTCAGTAATTATGGGATTTTGTTACCATCCCTGTCAGTGAGTGTGTGTAGGAGTCACCCATTACGTTCAGATGAGGGGGCACCCCCGTTGCAGATGGGACCCAGCCCTTCCTGATATTCGGATCTCCTGGGATGTTTGTGGGCTCAGTAGCGCGTGCCCAGGCTGCTCCCAGGGGAAGGCTGAGCCCCATGTGAAGCCTGGGTGCCCGCGGTGCCCACTGAAGCGCAAGCCTCTAATTACACACTGTCCCTCCCTCCCAGGGAGCTGCTGTACCGAGGGAATGGGCAGCAATCAGGGGTAGAATTGTTCTTCATCTTCAGGCCAGTAGTGCCCCATAGGGTCGTTATAATCAGAGCGCTTTGTAAATGTGTTACTTCCTGTACAGCAGGTATTTCCTTCCCCTGTACAGCAGGTATTTCCTTCCCCTGTACAGCAGGTATTTCCTTCCCCTGTACCGTACAGCATTTTTTTCCTTTCCCTGTACAGCAGGTATTTCCTTCCCCTGTACAGCATTTATTTCCTTTCCCTGTACAGCAGGTATTTCCTTCCCCTGTACAGCATTTATTTCCTTCCCCTCTACAGCAGGTATTTCTTTCCCCTGTACAGCAGGTATTTTCTTCCTGTGCTGTAAATATTTCCTTCCTGTGCCACAGGTATTTCCTCTTCCTGTACAGCAGATATTTCCTCTTCCTGTACAGCAGATATTTCCTCTTCCTGTACAGCAGATATTTCCTTTCTGTGCTGTAGATATTTCCTTCCTGTACAGCAGGTATTTCCTTCCCATGCTGCAGATATTTCTTCTTCCTGTGCTGTAGATATTTCCTTCCTGTGCCACAGGTATTTCCTTCCTGTACAGCAGGTATTTCCTTCCCATGCTGCAGATATTTCTTCTTCCTGTGCTGTAGATATTTCCTTCCTGTGCCACAGGTATTTCCTTCCTTTACAGCAGGTATTTCCTTCCCATGCTGCAGATATTTCCTCTTCCTGTGCTGTAGATATTTCCTTCCTGTGCCACAGGTATTTCCTTCCTTTACAGCAGGTATTTCCTTCCCATGCTGCAGATATTTCCTCTTCCTGTGCTGTAGATATTTCCTTCCTGTGCCACAGGTATTTCCTTCCTGTACAGCAGGTATTTCCTTCCCATGCTGCAGATATTTCCTCTTCCCGTGCTGCAGATATTTCCTTCCTGTGCTGTAGATATTTCCTTCCCGTGCTGCTGATATTTCCTCTTCCTGTGCTGCTGATATTTCCTTCCTGTGCTGCAGATATTTCCTTACCGTGCTGTAGATAGTTCCTTCCTGTGCTGTAGATATTTCCTCTTCCTGTGCTGCTGATATTTCCTCTTCCTGTGCTGTAGATAGTTCCTTCCTGTGCTGTAGATATTTCCTCTTCCTGTGCTGCTGATATTTCCTCTTCCTGTGCTGTAGATAGTTCCTTCCTGTACAGCAGGTATTTCCTACCTACCCTCTCGCACCCTTTGCCTCTAGTCTACATTAGTTATTATTCCCCACACCCATGGGTGCCCCCAGCTTGGGCTCTATGGTGGGCCGAGGTTCATATACAGAATATCAGGAGAATTCACATATGGAATGGGCCTTATTGCCTATTGCCTAAAGCCCAGCACGGCAGGATTTTATTTAGGGGGGTGTTTAAGGTGTCGCCCCCTTGTACAGGAGATACTAGCTATAAGCCCCCCAAGCTGCTCCCCGTGGGGGCCTGTGCCCACCTTTGCATCCCAGTTGCACAAATGATAAATGGGCCGGCAGCCGGGAATCGCTGTCCCCCCTTAATGAGCATCCGAGGGGCCAAGCGAGCGCCGCACTCAGCGCAGCCGTATTTTATGAAATCCCGAGTGCTTCAAATTGAAAACTACCAGCCAATCAATATTTACTGCATCCAGACAGAATGAATAGTAATAAGTCACTGAGCTGCGAGTCGTGCATATAATCTACTGCCGGCCGTGTAGGAACCCAGCCCATTGTATGTACCGAGCCTGCCTGCTACATGTACATACAGGGCATTGGGGGGGTCACTATTACTCATTGACTGCCCTTGGCAAGTATAACCCCTGCGCCCCTATTCATTTCTAACTATAGAATATACTAAAAACTCCCCAAATATCTTACCCCCGGTCACTAGGAAACTCTGGGGGAGGGGTGGCTCCCTCTATTTTATTGCCCCCAGGGGTGAGCAGCAGCCAAGTTAGTGAATTGGGGCTTTCAGGCTTCTGTAGACCCCCCCCCCCCCAAAGTAGAGCAATTTTGGGCAAAAAGTGTTGCACCCCAAGATATTAGTTATATACACAGGAGAGGAAAAATGTCAAATTCTGTTATTATTATTTGTTTTGCAAAATACTTGTTGTTGTATCAGTCGTGTATAGTTCAGTCCTGTATGGACGATACATTGTTTATCTGTATATATATATATACAGTATATGTTTGATTATATAAAGTGTTTTTCTTGGCCAGCTACCTGAAAAAAATAGCTTTTGAATCGAATAGGGGTCACTGACCCCGGCAGCCCCTCTCCTATTCATATCCCAGTCTCTTATTGCAACTTTGCCTTAGCAAGTCCATAGTTGCTAAGGTAATTTGGACCCTAGCAACCAGATCACGGCTACAATTCCAAATTGTTGAGTTGCTGAACAAATAGTAAAATAGTTTAAAAAAAAAAACTAATAATAAAAACCAAATGAAGACCAATTGCAGGTGAACAACTCCTTTAAGTTACATAGTAGGTGAGGTTGAAAAAAGCCACGGGGGAAGAATTGTGTGTGTCTGGGGCAAACAGGAATGCCTTGGGATATCTGCTGGTTTGTATGCGTGTAGCAAGGGTAATAGTTGTTTCCTATGGTTACCTTTTCAAGGTTATAGTATGGCCTATTCCTAGCAACTTTTCCGTTGGTCTTCATTTGTTATTTTTTGTAGTTTTTGAATTATTTTCCGTTTTTCCAGCTCTCAAATGGGGGTCACTGACCCCGGCAGCCAAACCCTATTGCTCTGTGAGGCTCCAGTTTTATTCCTATTGTTACTTTTTATTCCTTTGTTTTCTATGTAGGCCCTTCCCCTATTCATATTGCCACCTCTCTTTCAAACCCAGGGCTGGTTGCTTGGTTAAACTGGGCCCTAGCAACCAGATAGCTGCTGAAAATTGAACCTAGGGAGCAGCTGAACAAAAATATAAATAATTAAAATAAAAAAAACCCCCACAAATAAAAAAAAATGAAGACCAATTAGAAATTGTCCCAGAAGAGCAAGGTTGGGAACTTGTGGCATTCAAAAGCAGAAAGGGGCTCATTCCACTAGCCCAGGGCCAGTAATCCGGGAAAGTGACCAAATCCACTTGTACAAATGGGCCGCGCTCTTGTGATTTACCCGCCGCTGCTGCTGTACATGTGTAATTGTACACAAGGCTTTCAGTTATCCTGACCCCCCCGGCTCGGCCCTGGGGCCGCCACCCCCTGTGTATGGCCTCAGGGTGATCAAACCCCCCCCCCTTCTCAGGTTTAATTTGCCCTTAGATATCTGTGAAGATTGCATCCCCGCTCAGCACTTAATTGGCAAGTCCCTTGATTTAGCAGCGGGGGAGCCTGCCGCAGAAAAATGGCCGCCATAAATCTCTGTCTGACGCCAGAAAATAGATATAATCTCAACATTAAGTACATTAATAGTAGCAGGAGCCGAATTAGGAAAGCCATAAAGCAAAGGCAGAGAAGTATAAATTATGGTAATCTCCCCCCAGCCCCTCCAGCCCTCTCGCTTACACTCACACTTAACCCCTTCAGCCACTCGCTCCTCAGGGACGTGCTTGTTATGGCCACAGGGTACAGATACACATGGCTTAGCTGTGCATGCTGGGAGATGTAGGCACAAACACTCCTTCTCTCTATTTCTCCCCATGACAATGTCTGTCCCCATCTATACTGCCAGTGCAGCTCCAACCAAATATCCATTTCCTACATTGACTTTCTTATTTCTTTACAGGCCTGTTAGGCAGCAGGATTTTGCTAGATTATTTCGAGAGTCAGAATCAGCAATTCAGAGAATACATGTATTTGGGAAAGTTGCTTGAAATAATTTTTTTTCCAGTTAGGCAAAATATTATATTTGGGTTGATATCCTCTTTAATTAGTGGCAGTTGTGCAGGGATTAAGCGGGGGCGTGGCAGTTATGTGGAGTAAGCGGGGGCGTGGCAGTTGTGTGGGGAGTAAGCGGGGGCGTGGCAGTTGTGCGGGGTGTAAGCGGGGGCGTGGCAGTTGTGCCGGGCGTAAGCGGGGGCGTGGCAGTTGTGTGGGGAGTAAGCGGGGGCATGGCAGTTGTGTGGGGAGTAACCGGGGGCGTGGCAGTTGTGTGGGGAGTAAGCGGGGGCGTGGCAGTTGTGTGGGGAGTAAGCGGGGGCGTGGCAGTTGTGTGGGGAGTAAGCGGGGGCGTGGCAGTTGTGTGGGGAGTAAGCGGGGGCGTGGCAGTTGTGTGGGGAGTAAGCGGGGGCGTGGCAGTTGTGTGGGGAGTAAGCGGGGGCGTGGCAGTTGTGTGGGGAGTAAGCGGGGGCGTGGCAGTTGTGTGGGGAGTAAGCGGGGGCGTGGCAGTTGTGTGGGAGTAAGCGGGGGCGTGGCAGTTGTGTGGGGAGTAAGCGGGGGCGTGGCAGTTGTGTGGGGAGTAAGCGGGGGCGTGGCAGTTGTGTGGGGAGTAAGCGGGGGCGTGGCAGTTGTGTGGGGAGTAAGCGGGGGCGTGGCAGTTGTGTGGGGAGTAAGCGGGGGCGTGGCAGTTGTGCGGGGAGTAACAGCACAGCATTACATTTGATCAGTGATCCCCAACATGTTGCTCCCAGACAACATGTTGCTCCCAGACAACATGTTGCTCCCAGTGGCCTCAAAGCTGGGGCTTAGTTTTGAATTCCTGGCTTGGGGGCAGGTTTTGGTTGAATAAGAGATGGTGCCTATAGTAGCAGTGGGGGGATAATAGCCTCTGGGAAGGGACTGGGGCTGTGGGATAGCAGGTATAGTAGGGAGAGATGGTGCCTATAGTAGCAGTGGGGGGATAATAGCCTCTGGGAAGGGACTGGGGCTGTGGGATAGCAGGTATAGTAGGGAGAGATGGTGCCTATAGTAGCAGTGGGGGGATAATAGCCTCTGGGAAGGGACTGGGGCTGTGGGATAGCAGGTATTGTAGGGAGAGATGGTGCTATAGTAGCAGTGGGGGGATAATAGCCTCTGGAAGGGACTGGGGCTGTGGGATAGCAGGTATAGTAGGGAGAGATGGTGCCTATAGTAGCAGTGGGGGATAATAGCCTCTGGGAAGGGACTGGGCTGTGGGATAGCAGGTATAGTAGGGAGAGATGGTGCCTATAGTAGCAGTGGGGGATAATAGCCTCTGGGAAGGGACTGGGGCTGTGGGATAGCAGGTATAGTAGGGAGAGATGGTGCCTATAGTAGCAGTGGGGGATAATAGCCTCTGGGAAGGGACTGGGGCTGTGGGATAGCAGGTATAGTAGGGAGAGATGGTGCCTATAGTAGCAGTGGGGGATAATAGCCTCTGGGAAGGGACTGGGGCTGTGGGATAGCAGGTATAGTAGGGAGAGATGGTGCCTATAGTAGCAGTGGGGGGATAATAGCCTCTGGGAAGGGGCTGGGGCTGTGGGATAGCAGGTATAGTAGGGAGAGATGGTGCCTATAGTAGCAGTGGGGGATAATAGCCTCTGGGAAGGGACTGGGGCTGTGGGATAGCAGGTATAGTAGGGAGAGATGGTGCCTATAGTAGCAGTGGGGGATAATAGCCCTGGGAAGGGACTGGGGCTGTGGGATAGCAGGTATAGTAGGGAGAGATGGTGCCTATAGTAGCAGTGGGGGGATAATAGCCTCTGGGAAGGGATGGGCTGTGGGATAGCAGTATAGTAGGAGAGATGTGCTATAGTAGCAGTGGGGGATAATAGCCTGGAAGGATGGGCTGTGGATAGCAGGTATAGTAGGGAGAGATGGTGCCTATAGTAGCAGTGGGGGGATAATAGCCTCTGGGAAGGGACTGGGGCTGTGGGATAGCAGGTATAGTAGGGAGAGATGGTGCCTATATAGCAGTGGGGGGGATAATAGCCTCTGGGAAGGGACTGGGGCTGTGGGATAGCAGGTATAGTAGGGAGGAGATGGTTGCCTATAGTAGCAGTGGGGGATAATAGCCTCTGGGAAGGGACTGGGGCTGTGGGATAGCAGGTATAGTAGGGAGAGATGGTGCCTATAGTAGCAGTGGGGGGGATAATAGCCTCTGGGAAGGGACTGGGGCTGTGGGATAGCAGGTATAGTAGGGAGAGATGGTGCCTATAGTAGCAGTGGGGGGATAATAGCCTCTGGGAAGGGACTGGGGCTGTGGGATAGCAGGTATAGTAGGGAGAGATGGTGCCTATAGTAGCAGTGGGGGGATAATAGCCTCTGGGAATGGACTGGGGCTGTGGGATAGCAGGTATAGTAGGGAGAGATGGTGCCTATAGTAGCAGTGGGGGGATAATAGCCTCTGGGAAGGGACTGGGGCTGTGGGATAGCAGGTATAGTAGGGAGAGATGGTGCCTATAGTAGCAGTGGGGATAATAGCCTCTGGGAAGGGACTGGGGCTGTGGGATAGCAGGTATAGTAGGGAGAGATGGTGCCTATAGTAGCAGTGGGGGATAATAGCCTCTGGGAAGGGACTGGGGCTGTGGGATAGCAGGTATAGTAGGGAGAGATGGTGCCTATAGTAGCAGTGGGGGGATAATAGCCTCTGGGAAGGGACTGGGGCTGTGGGATAGCAGGTATAGTAGGGAGAGATGGTGCCTATAGTAGCAGTGGGGGATAATAGCCTCTGGGAAGGGACTGGGGCTGTGGGATAGCAGGTATAGTAGGGAGAGATGGTGCCTATAGTAGCAGTGGGGGGATAATAGCCTCTGGGAAGGGACTGGGGCTGTGGGATAGCAGGTATAGTAGGGAGAGATGGTGCCTATAGTAGCAGTGGGGGGATAATAGCCTCTGGGAAGGGACTGGGGCTGTGGGATAGCAGGTATAGTAGGGAGAGATGGTGCCTATAGTAGCAGTGGGGGGATAATAGCCTCTGGGAAGGGACTGGGGCTGTGGGGTATAAGGATAATGCCTCCCCCCTGTATGTCGGACCTGCCCAGTCAGCAGTTCTGGAGCCCGCGTTGGCGCTGCCAGTACACTCGCCGTTATTAGTATAATTTGAAATTAATGAAGTATGGCAGAGATACGTCACATGCTGCTGGTGTCACAAATAAAATGATGTTAAATAGAAATGATTGTTTATAGATCAGACACCCGGCGTTCCTTTTAACCCCCTCAGTGCCGTCCCACTGATGTGGTTGCTAGGGCTCTATTTACCCTAACAACCAGGTAGACCTCAGCTGCTGAGCCAGAGAGGGGGAAGCCATCTCCTTCACATCAGGGGAAATGATTTTCTTGTCCTTGTCCATTGGAGCTTACAATCTAAAGTCCCTATGCCATTCACACACACAGTCGGGGCAGTTTTATCAGGAGCCAATTAACGTACTCGCAGTGGGAAAACACCCACTCAATCCCCACCAGACGCTCTGAAGGTAAGGGGGGAGGGAACCATGAAATCGGGGTAACAGGAGGAAAACCATCCAGACATGGGGAGAAAATACACACTTCATCTAGATAGTGCCCTGGCTGGAATTGAACCTAGTACCCAACCTAACTGCCTGGTCCTGGGCTGACCCAAGCAGCCTGCAGCATGTCCATCCCCTTCTACCTGCTCTACTTCCTGGTCCTGGGCTAACCCAAGCAGCCTGCAGCATGTCCGTCCCCTTCTACCTGCTCTACTTCCTGGTCCTGGGCTGACCCAAGCAGCCTGCAGCATGTCTTTCCCCTTCTACCTGCTCTGCTTCCTGGTCCTGGGCTGACCCAAGCAGCCTGCAGCATGTCCATCCCCTTCTACCTGCTCTGCTTCCTGGTCCTGGGCTGACCCAAGCAGCCTGCAGCATGTCCATCCCCTTCTACCTGCTCTGCTTCCTGGTCCTGGGCTGACCCAAGCAGCCTGCAGCATGTCCATCCCCTTCTACCTGCTCTACTTCCTGGTCCTGGGCTGACCCAAGCAGCCTGCAGCATGTCTTTCCCCTTCTACCTGCTCTGCTTCCTGGTCCTGGGCTGACCCAAGCAGCCTGCAGCATGTCTGTCCCCTTCTACCTGCTCTGCTTCCTGGTCCTGGGCTGACCCAAGCGGCCTGAGCATGTCTGTCCCCTTCTACCTGCTCTACTTCCTGGTCCTGGGCTGACCCAAGCAGCCTGCAGCATGTCCTTCCCTTTCTACCTGCTCTACTTCCTGGTCCTGGGCTGACCCAAGCAGCATGTCTGTCCCCTTGTACCTGCTCTGCTTCCTGGTCCTGGGCTGACCCAAGCAGCCTGCAGCATGTCCATCCCCTTCTACCTGCTCTGCTTCCTGGTCCCGGGCTGACCCAAGCAGCCTGCAGCATGTCCATCCCCTTCTACCTGCTCTACTTCCTGGTCCTGGGCTGACCCAAGCAGCCTGCAGCATGTCTTTCCCCTTCTACCTGCTCTGCTTCCTGGTCCTGGGCTGACCCAAGCAGCCTGCAGCATGTCCATCCCCTTCTACCTGCTCTAC
The DNA here is from genome assembly GCF_000004195.4 of Xenopus tropicalis. NCBI lineage: Eukaryota > Metazoa > Chordata > Amphibia > Anura > Pipidae > Xenopus > Xenopus tropicalis. Next base: position 150,479,360 of record NC_030682.2, on the reverse strand, counting down.
TTCCTGGTCCTGGGCTGACCCAAGCGGCCTGAGCATGTCTGTCCCCTTCTACCTGCTCTACTTCCTGGTCCTGGGCTGACCCAAGCGGCCTGAGCATGTCTGTCCCCTTCTACCTGCTCTACTTCCTGGTCCTGGGCTGACCCAAGCAGCCTGCAGCATGTCCTTCCCTTTCTACCTGCTCTTCTTCCTGGTCCTGGGCTGACCCAAGCAGCCTGAGCATGTCTGTCCCCTTCTACCTGCTCTGCTTCCTGGTCCTGGGCTGACCCAAGCAGCCTGCAGCATGTCTTTCCCCTTCTACCTGCTCTGCTTCCTGGTCCTGGGCTGACCCAAGCAGCCTGCAGCATGTCCTTCCCTTTCTACCTGCTCTACTTCCTGGTCCTGGGCTGACCCAAGCAGCCTGCAGCATGTCCGTCCCTTTCTACCTGCTCTACTTCCTGGTCCTGGGCTGACCCAAGCAGCCTGCAGCATGTCCGTCCCCTTCTACCTGCTCTACTTCCTGGTCCTGGGCTGACCCAAGCAGCCTGCAGCAAGTCTGTCCCCTTGTACCTGCTCTGCTTCCTGGTCCTGGGCTGACCCAAGCTTCCCGCACTACTCCTTTATGCCCCACATCTAGCCAGTGGGCCACCAGTTGAACAGCTGTAGTTTGGGGCACTTTGGTGGAAGCTGCCGGATAGCCCAGAAGCATTATGGCAGCTTCCATGCCCAGAAGTGGAAAGGCTGGCCACTGGGGCTACCAGTCCAACGTTACTGCCACTTCCTTCTCTGCTTCATTCGAACAGAACCTGCTGCTAAAAAAAAAAAAAGCAAAGGTACAGGCAGGGATGTTGTGACCCAGTTGGTGGCATTTGGGCCGGTGACACCGTGTTCCTGTGAAACTAATTGGGTTTTCTTCTGAAATGTCTGTAATGCATCTGAGCTCCCAGTGCCCAATTAGTGCCCACGGGCAAGTGGAACGTGCCTTGGCAGTACTGCCTGTTCTGCTGGCTGATCCAGTGGGAAACCCGACGGCTGGTACAGGGTTCCTAGAACTTACGGGCTGTGGTTCTGCCAGTTCTGGGAGGTTCCGCTGCGCGGGGGAACGTTCTCTCTTCACATGCGGAACATTTTAGGATTAGAAATTTCATTCCAGGAGATAAATTGCTTCTGTGATTATAGCAGACAAAGTCCGAATAGACCTGGGCCTGGTTCTGCTCGCTGTATTCATTATATACACAGGTATGGGATCCCTTATCCAGAAACCTGGAATCCAGAAAGCTTAGAATGATTTCCTTTTGTCCTGTAAGATCTTATAAATACAGGTATGGGACCTGTTATCCAGAATGCTTGGGACCTGGGGTTTTCCGGATAAGGGATCTTGTCGGCTAAAAATCATTTAAATATTGAATAAACCCAATAGGGCTGTTCTGCCCCAATAAGGGGTAATTATATCTTAGTTGGGATCAAGTACAGGTACTGTTTTATTATTACAGAGAAAAGGGAATCATTTAACCATGAAATAAACCCAATAGGGCTGTTCTGCCCCCAATAAGGGGTAATTATATCTTAGTTGGGATCAAGTACAGGTACTGTTTTATTATTACAGAGAAAAGGGAATCATTTAACCATGAAATAAACCCAATAGGGCTGTTCTGCCCCAATAAGGGGTAATTATATCTTAGTTGGGATCAAGTACAGGTACTGTTTTATTATTACAGAGAAAAGGGAATCATTTAACCATTAAATAAACCCAATAGGGCTGTTCTGCCCCCAATAAGGGGTAATTATATCTTAGTTGGGATCAAGTACAGGTACTGTTTTATTATTATTATTACAGAGAAAAAGGGAATCATTTTTAAAATTAGAATTATTTGCTTATAATGGAGTCTATGGGAGATGGCCTTTCCGTAATTCGGAACTTTCTGGATAATGGGTTTCCGGATAAGGGATCCCATACCTGTACCCTGTAATGGGTCTCTCTCAGTAGCTGTGGGTTAATTTAAAGGGGAACAACACCCAATAGCTGTTTTCATAATTAAATTCCTCATTTATCCTATTTCCTACACTGTCTTTTCTCCCCCTGTACCCGCCTCCCGCGGTGAGTTTGCGTATTTGTTGGTGACAGCTCGGTGGCACTTACCTTCCTTCCCACCTACAATGCTGTAATAATTGAGACGAGAGAATTGCGACTCACAACGCACAACAATCGACTCGCTTCACAACAGAAGGAAAATATTATCTCAGCATTTCAGAGTCGCTGCCTTTTATCGCTCGCCGCAGCCTGACACGTATTTACACAGCAGCTTCATATTTGTGCAATATCCGCTACAAGATGATACGGAGTCGCAACGATTAACGTGACTATAAAAGCGCAGTCAGAGCGGCGGAAAATGGGACATAAGGATCCGACGATCCCCGGTGCTGAATATGCTACACGCTTGACCAAGATTCTTAGCAGCTTTTCAATTGGTCTTCATTATTTAGTTTCATAGTTTTTTAAATTATTTGCCTTCTTCTGACTATTTGCAGTTTTCAAATGGGGGTCACTGACCCCGGCAGCCAAACCCTATTGCTCTGTGAGGGTCCAGTTTTATTGTTATTGTTACTTTTTATTCCTTATCTTTCTATTCAGCCCCTCCCCTATTGATATACCAGTCTCTCATTCAAACCACTGCCTGGTTGCTAAGGTAATTTGGACCCTAGCAACCAGATAACTGCTGAAACTCCAAGCTGGAGAGCTGCTGAACAAAAAGTAAAGTAATTAAAAAAAACACAAACAATAAAAAAAGACCAATTGCAAGTTGTCTTAGAATATTACTCGCTACATCATACTAAAAGTTAACACAAAGGTGAAGTCCTAGCAACAATAAAGCAGTTAAAACGCCAGGAATAAATGAAGACCAATTGCAATTCTGCAAGATGCTTAGTCAGGTTCTGCCTGAGTAAACCCATATAGCTGTTCTATAAATTCATATTTTTTCCCTATTAATAGGGACATTTTTACTGGGCAAACTGGTAAAATATCAGCCCCAGACCCCAGACTTTATACCTGATACTGTACATATTTATATATAGTATGGGATGTGTTATCTGGAAACCCATTATCCAGAAAGCTGAGAAATAATCCAATAGAATTGTGGCTTATTCACCCCCGAGTTGCTTTATGCAGGGATTCTAGCTATACCCCCTCCGTCCTTTACCTAAATAGGGACTCTCTGGGAACCTGTACTTCAGAGCTTTCTGGATAATAGATCCCATTCTGGTACACGTCTTTATTTTGATCCAATAAGCTTGCACTCTATTCTGAAGAAGTCTTTTCCTGGCTGTCCGCTCCAGCAAAGACAGGGTTTTCTTTAGATTTTTTTCCTTTTATACCTGCCCCCCACTATTATTATATGATTAGGGGCGCAGAGGGAGAAGGGAGGCCCCCCAGCCAAGGTTATGGGGGTAAATTCCTCGCCGTTAGGGTTAAATTGGGGCAGCGAGGGGGATAATTTGCCGCACTCCCCCACATGTAATAGAAATGAGTGTGAGCGGATAGTTCATGCCTCCTATTACCGGGGCCCGAGGGGACACAGGCCGCGCTTTCCCATTCCCCTCATGTTAATGACATTCTCCTGGCAGAGCGGCTGCGGGGGGCACACTGGGGCTGTTGGGGGGGGGGGGGCAGGTTTGTGTTCTAGAGAAAGGAATGAGAATGTGCCCGTGTAACCCCGGCCCCTGCCCCTGTGGCCCCGCTCTCAGCTCATTAATTGTATCCGTTCCACAGGCTGACCTATTGCAGGAATGTGGCCCCGCTACAGTCTGCCCTTGTCACTCTCAGCCTCGTTAGCCCAATTGCCCCCTCTCCCAGTCACTGGCTCAGTGGCAACTGCTGTGTGACAGGATTAACCCTTACATGGCTGCGCTGCACTGCTCCTTCCCTAGGAGAATCCCCTGAATATGCACTGCTCCCCTGTAATATACTCAGTTATATTATATACTTCATTATATTATATACACTATTATATTATATACTCCACTATATTATATACTCAATTATATTATATACACTATTATGTTATATTCTCCAATATATACTCCATTATATTATATAGTCCATTGTAATATATTCTCCAATATATACTGCATTATATTCTATGCGTTATTATATTGGCCACTATATACTCCATTATATTATATACTCCATTATATTATATGCTGGGAGTTGTCACGTTGAGTTGTTAGAATTAGTCACTATTTATTGGGCGGGGGGGGGGGGGCTGGTACTGGAAGGGCCTATTTTGACTCCCTGTCCAGTCCTGCAGGGATTATTATTCATTTCAAATGACAGTTGCCCTACTATCCAGCCGGCTGTAGTTACAGGGTGAGATACAGACGGATCACAGGGCCAGTTCTGGCAGTTATATTGTCACTGAAAAACCTGTTTGTTATAAACCCATCAGTTAATAGAGCTTCTCCTGCAGAATCCTGCATTGTAATCTGTTTTTCCCATGGGGCTAGCCATATTCTTCATTTCCCAGGGTGCCACAGCCATGTAACCTGTGCTCTGATAAACTTCACTCACACTTTACTGCTGCGCTGCAAGTTGGAGTGATATCCCCCCTCCCCCCCAGCAGCCGATCAGCAGAACAATGGGAAGGGAGCAAGATAGCAGCTCCCAGTAGGTATCAGAATAGCACTCAATAGTAAGAAATCCAAGTCCGGCTTGGGACTCCTCCAGTTACATGGGAGTAGGAGAAACAATAGGTTAGCTGAAAGCAGTTCTAATGTGTAGCGCTGGCTGAAAGCTCAGACTCAGGCACAAGGCACTGAGATGGCGCCTACACACCAATATTACAGCTACAAATACATTTGTTGGTACAAGAATAAAAGGTTAAATGGCAGAGGGAATTATTTGCTGTGTAACAGGGTCATTTAGAGATAAACAGCCCCATAAATATCATAGCAGGGTCCCTTTGAAATAATTAAAATAACAGTGTCCTATAAGTCTATGGAGCCTCTGTACAGAATGGGGGCCACAAAAATCCGGCCCACGGGCCACCAGTTAGACAGCCCTGGTCTAGAAGATTCCCTTCTCATTGCTAAACTTTTGCCTATTCTCTCCATTAGGGTCCTGTTGGTTCACCAGATCCGCCAGCTGTCCCAGAGCTCACGCTTCCCCCACCCCCAGCAGCGATGGAAGAGCCGGGGGATTCGCTGTATCGGGGGGGTCATGTACCGGGTGTCGGCCAACAAGCTTTCCAAAACCTCAAGCCCCGGTCCTGTCTCCAAACTGAGCCCCAGAGCAGGTGGGTGACATTCCAGCCCAGGGTTCCCTTCTACTGGCCGTGCCGGGATTATGGCATTGGGCATTGTGTGTAATGGGCCGGTACCGGGCCGTTGGGCCTTTATATTCCTTTCCCTTTCTATTTAACCAGTGGAAATATTAATTGTATGGAAACTGGAGCTTTCACTTTTAGCCTTGCGCAAGCTTCATCGCATCAGGCTGGCCGGTCGTACCCTTCCCTATTGCCTATTGTAGGTCTCCTGTTGTGTTATAATTCCCTGGGAAGGAGCCAGTAGGGGCAATATAGTCACTGGAGGTTGATTCAGTTGTATTCTTTAGTCACTACTGGTGCCATCCCTGTCAGTTGGTGATGTAAAAACTTTATTTTTTGGGAAGTTCAACTTGTTGTTGGTCACTGGATCCAAACTGGAGAAATCCAGTACTAAACTCACCCCCTCTTCTCTCCCCACTATGTACATGTACCCCCAACTGTGCCCTGTGTATCTACTGATCCCCCATACTCTGCTCATTACTAAACTCACCCCCTCTTCTCTCCCCTCTATGTACATGTACCCCAACTGTGCCCTGTGTATCTACTGATCCCCCATACTCTGCCCCTGCCCCATACTCTGCTCATTACTAAACTCACCCCCTCTTCTCTCCCCACTATGTACATGTACCCCAACTGTGCCCTGTGTATCTACTGATCCCCCATACTCTGCTCATTACTAAACTCACCCCCTCTTCTCTCCCCACTATGTACATGTACCCCAACTGTGCCCTGTGTATCTACTGATCCCCCATACTCTGCTCATTACTAAACTCACCCCCTCTTCTCTCCCCTCTATGTACATGTACCCCAACTGTGCCCTATGTAGATATTATGGGAATCCATATTGCAGGGCTCCCAGTTTCTCACTGAGCATTTGATCCGCCGTTAGAATGTCAGTTTTATTTTTAAGGCCTAATTGTGGCGCTTCGCTGTCCCCGTGCCGGTGTAGGTGCCGGGGACCCAGACTGGTGCCAGATAATCTCTCACTCGGGCTCATTGACATCCCTCTGTGTTATACACGGTGTCAGTTAATGAGACGGCAGATAGGGAGAGGCTCCCGGTACAGAGCGAGGAACAGGCGGCTGTTGCTGAATGATTGGAGAACATCACATGGGATCGGTTTTCGGATCCCCCATTAATTAGAGCACTTGGTTCCACACTCAGGGAGCCTGTCTGGGGGGATTATGGTGCGGTTACAGTAATGGCTCTCAGTGGGTGATGAGAGATATCAAACCGACACTCACTGGCCCTGCTCTCTCTATAGGGATTCCCATGAACACAGCGGTGCTATTCCCATATTCCCATCAGATTCTGCTCCATGTACTCATAGCAACAGGATCAGATGGAGACCAATCATTCCAGTTCCATTGGCACCCTGCCCTCTCCTCCCAGTTCCCTTGGCCCACTGCCCTCTCCTCCCAGTTCCCTTGGCACCCTGCCCTCTCCTCCCAGTTCCCTTGGCACCCTGCCCTCTCCTCCCAGTTCCCTTGGCCCACTGCCCTCTCCTCCCAGTTCCCTTGGCACCCTGCCCTCTCCTCCCAATTCCCTTGGCACCCTGCCCTCTCCTCCCAGTTCCCTTGGCACCCTGCCCTCTCCTCCCAGTTCCCTTGGCCCACTGCCCTCTCCTCCCAGTTCCCTTGGCACCCTGCCCTCTCCTCCCAGTTCCCTTGGCACCCTGCCCTCTCCTCCCAGTTCCCTTGGCCCACTGCCCTCTCCTCCCAGTTCCCTTGGCACACTGCCCTCTCCTCCCAATTCCATTGGCACACTGCCCTCTCCTCCCAATTCCATTGGCCCACTGCCCTCTCCTCCCAATTCCATTGGCCCACTGCCCTCTCCTCCCAATTCCATTGGCCCACTGCCCTCTCCTCCCAATTCCATTGGCCCACTGCCCTCACCTCCCAATTCCATTGGCCCACTGCCCTCTCCTCCCAATTCCATTGGCCCACTGCCCTCTCCTCCCGGTTCCCTTGGCCCACTGCCCTCTCCTCCCGGTTCCCTTGGCCCACTGCCCTCTCCTCCCAATTCCATTGGCACACTGCCCTCTCCTCCCAATTCCATTGGCACAATGCCCTCTCCTCCCAATTCCATTGGCCCACTGCCCTCTCCTCCCAATTCCATTGGCCCACTGCCCTCTCCTCCCAATTCCATTGGCCCACTGCCCTCTCCTCCCAATTCCATTGGCCCACTGCCCTCTCCTCCCGGTTCCCTTGGCCCACTGCCCTCTCCTCCCGGTTCCCTTGGCCCACTGCCCTCTCCTCCCAGTTCCCTTGGCCCACTGCCCTTTCCTCCCAATTTCATTGGCAAACTGCCCTCTCCTCCCGGTTCCCTTGGCACCCTGCCCTCTCCTCCCGGTTCCCTTGGCACCCTGCCCTCTCCTCCCGGTTCCCTTGGCACCCTGCCCCCTCCTCCCGGTTTTGCACCCAGGGATCAAACACGTTGCTTTGCTTTCAACCAAAAAGTGCCCCAGGCAGGCCTAAGTATTGTCTGTGTGCCAGGGTGCTGTCTGTGTGCCAGGGTGCTGTCTGTGTGCCAGGGTGCTGTCTGTGTGCCAGGGTGCTGCTGGTGTTCCAGGGTGCTGTCTGTGTGCCAGGGTGCTGTCTGTGTGCCAGGGTGCTGTCTGTGTGCCAGGGTGCTGCTGGTGTGCCAGGGTGCTGTCTGCGTGCCAGGGTGCTGTCTGCGTGCCAGGGTGCTGCTGGTGTGCCAGGGTGCTGTCTGCGTGCCAGGGTGCTGTCTGCGTGCCAGGGTGCTGTCTGCGTGCCAGGGTGCTGTCTGCGTGCCAGGGTGCTCTCTGCGTTCCAGGGTGCTGCTGGTGTGCCAGGGTGCTGTCTGTGTGCCAGGGTGCTGTCTGTGTGCCAGGGTGCTGTCTGTGTGCCAGGGTGCTGTCTGTGTGCCAGGGTGCTGTCTGTGTGCCAGGGTGCTGTCTGTGTGCCAGGGTGCTGCTGGTGTGCCAGGGTGCTGTCTGTGTGCCAGGGTGCTGTCTGTGTGCCAGGGTGCTGTCTGTGTGCCAGGGTGCTGTCTGTGTGCCAGGGTGCTGCTGGTGTGCCAGGGTGCTGTCTGCGTGCCAGGGTGCTGTCTGCGTGCCAGGGTGCTGTCTGCGTGCCAGGGTGCTCTCTGCGTTCCAGGGTGCTGCTGGTGTGCCAGGGTGCTGTCTGTGTGCCAGGGTGCTGTCTGTGTGCCAGGGTGCTGTCTGTGTGCCAGGGTGCTGTCGGTGTGCCAGGGTGCTGCCGGTGTGCCAGGGTGCTGCCTGTGTGCCAGGGTGCTGCCGGTGTGCCAGGGTGCTGCCTGTGTGCCAGGGTGCTGCCCGTGTGCCAGGGTGAGTGCTGGTTGAGGCACCCCAGCCCGGCTAGCATACACATAGTGGTTTGTGCCAGACACCCCCAGGGAGGCCGATGCTGAGACAACACTAAGTGCTGCTAATTTCAGTTAGGGGTGCCCCTCGGCCTGCCGTTGCCGCGCTGTAATGTGCGATGTGCGGTGCCCACACCGAGCTGCCTGTCAGCGCACAGATGTTGCCATGGCTCGCTGCTCTCCCGGCGCCGATGACATTTGACAGGCAGACAGGTGACGGCCATTGCCGAGCTCCTTCCTGCTCTGCCTGCGCGCCATCGCCTTACCCAAACACACAGCAGATGGGCCAGCCTCGTCACCAACCGGGCGAGTGACAGCTCCAGCGAGGGGAGAGGCCAGAGACACACTATCAAATATAACTCACTCAGCCCGTGACACGGCGAGACTGGCAGGTGAGTGGCACCGACACATTGGCACCACCTGGAGCTCACGTTGTGCTGTCACCTCTGCCAGAAGCGCCGTTTGATTTATCGCTTATTTTCCTCTCTGTGGTTTCCCTATACATACCCGGCTCTGATCAGTCATTCCATAACCTTTTCCTTTCCGTCTTTTATCCAGAACACACACACTGTATATATGTATAGTGAATAAAGTGCCCCCTGTTGTAGAATATAAGGATATTACCACAAAGGCCTTGTGCTTTTATACAGGTCATGGAACTCGAGGTGACTTCTAATATCCTTATATTTGACAACATGTTTATATATATATATATATATATATATATATATATATTCTGCGGGGTGCATAGCCAAATGATGTATATACAGAAAATAATAATCATCCGTGGCCAGCACACCCTTCAATACTTTATCAAAAATGTATTGAAAATAAATTGTTAACAATATATTTTCAATAAATTTTTGATAAAGCATTGAAGGGTGTGCTGGCCACGGATGATTATTATTTTCTGTATATACATCATTTTGGCTATGCACCCCGCAGAATATTGAGCCTTGGAGTGCGGACACCATTTGGATATATATATATATATATTACATTACATTAACATTTATTTATAAAGCGCCAACATATTCCGCGGCGCTGTACAATAAGTGGGTTACATACATTGGACATACAGAGTAACATATAAAGCAATCAGTTACCGATACAAGAGGTGAAGAGGGCCCTGCCCAAAAGAGCTTACAATCTACAAGATATATATATATATATATAGTATACAGGGAGGAGCACACCCTATACAAGTCCAAATGCCCTTGGTGCAGGTCAAAAAACAAAAATATAATAGAAAGAGTTCTCTTCCTCAGGGACAAACCATATACCATGTGACTTTTCATAAGGATATAATTTACAGTTTGGTCCCTTAGGGAAATGACCAAACTCTATATTATATATATATATATATATACACAGTGAAATAATATACTCAGCCAATACCTATTGGTTACAAGCAGATGTCAACCCAATGGAAACACAACTGCGTCCAATCACAGTGATCAACTTGCTACCGCTCAGTTTCTCGACTGGCCACTGCAATCGAATGCCCCCCCGCAGCCTTTTGCCCGGTGCACTGCTGGCGCTTTTACTCTATTGAACGTGGGTATGCTCACCAGGGCGGCGCTCACAGGTAGTAAAGCTTTTGGGGTTCTACTTGAAGAGCCTCCCGTCCTGCCGACTACGCCAAATGTATTGCCCCCGATAATCGGCTGCCTATAGCAGGGCCTGGTGATCTCAGGCATTGATGGGCAAAGTGTCTGCCTCGGGCTTGTCTCTGTGCTGAACTTCACCCTGTCTGTCTCTTTGTGCAGGAAGCCTGGATTTGAGCAGCACGAGCCCCGGATCCTTATACCCCAGCCGGACAACAACTCCCAGTCGGTACATCGCAAGGTCTGTAGCCAAACCAAAGCATCATTGTATCTTACACACTCGGCCATCTGAATATGTGAATGTGATTGGCCAAATGCATCAATTAAATATTCTAGACTGAGCTAGAGATTATTATTAACATTTATTTATAAAGCGCCAACATATTCCACAGCGCTGTACAATAAGATGCACTGAATCCACTATTGTAGGATCGGGCCTGACCCCAAATCCTTCGCAAGAGATTCGACCGAATACCGAACTGAATACGAATCCTAGTTTGAATATGTACATTAGGCTAAAGAAGGGTTAAAGACAACCACATGATAAACAAAAAGTCATGTGATTTTAGGATTCGGCCCTAGGGCCAAACTATCAAATTACAATGATGGCCGTAGGAGCCATGGGACTGGGGATCACATCAATGAGCCAATGCGACCCCAACGGGAAAATCAAACTTGCCCAATGTCTAGCCAGATAGAGGCCGGGCCGCAAGTAAGCTGCCCAATGGGTCTGAAGGACTCAAATTGTCAGCTTAAATCTGCCCGTGTAAGGCCGCCTTTTCTGAGCTTAAACGTAGAGATGAAACCCTACAAGGAATTAACCCTTTCCCGTTCTCCGTACTCTGCAGCCGTGCCGTCCAGCGCAGTCTGGCCATCATCCGCCAGGCCAAGCACAAGAAGGAGAAGAAGGAATACTGCATGTACTATAACCGCTTCGGCAAGTGCAACCGCGGCCAGAACTGCCCGTTCATCCACGACCCCGAGAAGGTCGCCGTATGCACCAGGTAATGTTCATTATATCAAAACACTGAGCAGTTTAAATGTAAAAGAAAGAAAAAGGTGATGTTGCTCGTAGCAGCCAATCAGATGCTTCGCTTGGATTTTCTAACTTTTGAAATCTAATTGCTGATTGGTTGCCCTGGGCAAGATCAACGGTAATGCTTCACTGCAGGCATATTCTGGCGTTTAGTAGCCATGACAAGTAGCTGCTACTAAGTAGCTCCATGCGTCTTCACTCTAATTGTGAGTACACACTGGGCTACTAGTAGCAGCTACATGTTGCGGCTACAGAAACAGACAATGCTGATCATTTACTGATAATTGTCTCTATGTGTGTTTTAGCAGAGGAAATTCTCAGTACTGTCTATGGCAGGGGGTTTTCTGGGGTTTAGTAGCCGTGACAAGTAGTTGCTACTAAGTAGCCCCGTGTGTCTTTTCTCTAAGGGTGAAGACACACTGGGCTACTAGTAGCAGCTACTTTTTCCACAGCTACTGTTTGTTTTAGAAGTAGCATTGTAGCCGGTGGGCCCACGAGATCTTCTAAAGTTCTCCCTCTGCAACCAAAAGAGACCCGATCCCTGAAATTCCTGTTTCGCCCAATAGGTTTCTCCGCGGGACCTGTAAGAAGACGGACGGGACTTGCCCTTTTTCTCATAAAGTTTCCAAAGATAAGGTGAGCCTCCATGGTGCTAGTAAATTCTATCAGTAAAGACGGCTTTTCCGTAATTCGGAACTTTCTGGATAATGGGTTTCCGGATAACGGGTCCCATACCTGTGCCTTTTTTCATTGTGATTGTGTTGCACTCTTGTACTGGTAATCTTCTGACTAAGTTGCCCATAGCGTGTGTGAATGAGGTAGGGACCTTAGATTGTAAGCTCGCTGGGGCAGGGGCTGATGGGAATGTGATAGGGACCTTAGATTGTAAGCTCACTGGGGCAGGGGCTGATGGGAATGTGATAGGGACATTAGATTGTAAGCTCGCTGGGGCAGGGGCTGATGGGAATGTGATAGGGACCTTAGATTGTAAGCTCGCTGGGGCAGGGGCTGATGGGAATGTGATAGGGACCTTAGATTGTAAGCTCACTGGGGCAGGGGGCTGATGGGAATGTGATAGGGACCTTAGATTGTAAGCTCACTGGGGCAGGGGCTGATGGGAATGTGATAGGGACATTAGATTGTAAGCTCGCTGGGGCAGGGGCTGATGGGAATGTGATAGGGACCTTAGATTGTAAGCTCGCTGGGGCAGGGGCTGATGGGAATGTGATAGGGACCTTAGATTGTAAGCTCCACTGGGGCAGGGGCTGATGGGAATGTGATAGGGACCTTAGATTGTAAGCTCACTGGGGCAGGGGCTGATGGGAATGTGATAGGGACATTAGATTGTAAGCTCGCTGGGGCAGGGGCTGATGGGAATGTGATAGGGACCTTAGATTGTAAGCTCGCTGGGGCAGGGGCTGATGGGAATGTGATAGGGACCTTAGATTGTAAGCTCCACTGGGGCAGGGGCTGATGGGAATGGGATAGGGACCTTAGATTGTAAGCTCACTGGGGCAGGGACTGATGGGAATGTGATAGGGACCTTAGATTGTAAGCTCACTGGGACAGGGGCTGATGGGAATGTGATAGGGACCTTAGGTTGTAAGCTCACTGGGGCAGGGGCTGATGGGAATGTGATAGGGACCTTAGATTGTAAGCTCACTGGGGCAGGGACTGATGGGAATGTGATAGGGACCTTAGATTGTAAGCTCACTGGGGCAGGGACTGATGGGAATGTGATAGGGACCTTAGATTGTAAGCTCACTGGGGCAGGGACTGATGGGAATGGGATAGGGACCTTAGATTGTAAGCTCACTGGGGCAGGGACTGATGGGAATGGGATAGGGACCTTAGATTGTAAGCTCACTGGGGCAGGGACTGATGGGAATGTGATAGGGACCTTAGATTGTAAGCTCACTGGGGCAGGGACTGATGGGAATGAGATAGGGACCTTAGATTGTAAGCTCACTGGGGCAGGGACTGATGGGAATGGGATAGGGACCTTAGATTGTAAGCTCACTGGGGCAGGGACTGATGGGAATGTGATAGGGACCTTAGATTGTAAGCTCACTGGGGCAGGGACTGATGGGAATGGGATAGGGACCTTAGATTGTAAGCTCACTGGGGCAGGGGCTGATGGGAATGGGATAGGGACCTTAGATTGTAAGCTCACTGGGGCTAATGGTGACAGGCTGTTGGCATTCCCTTGATTGGCTGGACCCCAGTGACAGGGTTTTCCTAATGGCAGAGCAGAACCCAAGGGCACGGGCAGCCAAGTGGGGGCAAAGTCATCAAGCAAAATCAACCTGTTTTTCTAGACTGGATACAGTTACTAGGGGCCAAGTTTGTAGGAAATCAGTTTATTGGCAAAGTCCATAAAGTCACTTACAATTTATATAATTGTATAATTAGGGGGGCTGTCTAAGTAGAGATTATGAATCATAAAAATCTGCCATGTGCTGTTCTTTGAAAAATTTTTGGCTACATGCATCCCTAAATACCACCCCCATTTTACCAAAACATACCCCAGACATGCCAGTATAATAACTACAGCAAACGGATTTGGAGAATATTAACCCCAAAAATAAAATAGATAATGATGATCATCACTAAATAAATGTATAAGTATAATCACTAAATAAAATCGATAACGGGCATTTTAACCCCAGACTTGCCAGTATAATTACTACAGCAAATGGACAATGAGAATATTAACCCCAGACGTGCCAGTATAATTACTACAGATAATAGATAATCTGCATACTACCCCCCGATAAACAAGTATAATCACTAAATAAAATAGATAAGAGGCATTTTAACCCCAGACGTGCCAATATAATTACTATAGCAAATGAACAATCAGCATATTAACCCGAGGTGTGCCAGTATAATTACTACAGATAATAGATAATCTGCATACTACCCCCAGATAAACAAGTATAATCACTAAATAAAATAGCTAACGGACAATTTAACCCAAGACCAACCAGTATAATCGCTAAATAAGGCAGATAGCGGGCATTTTAACCCCTGCTATGAGAGTATAATTACTATAGGAAATGGATAACCAGCACATTAAACACAGACATGCCACTATAATCACTGTAGAAAAAGCATTGAAAATAGCCATTGAGCCCTTCAGACTGATATTTATTGTGACAAGATGCCTTTTGGGTCTTAAGGGGGCCATTGTTGCCATTAGGCCCCCCCAGTCTCCCTTCCACATACAGTAAGCATGTGCTGGTACACGGCTAGGTGCCTGCCTAATCCTTATTTAACCAGATGTCACGGGCAATTCACCGGTTGAATAAATGACTCTCGTAACTTCCCCTTGTCCCTGGAAGGGGCTACGCTCTCGAAATCGCCGCCTGTCATGATTTATTGCTGCGGGGAGTTGCGAGCAGAGGCGGCGGGGGTGTCCCGCACTGGCGGCTACAACTTAACCCGCTTGATTTCCAGTTGAAGTCATCAAAATCCCATTTATCACGGCGATGACAAGGGAAGGAGACAGGAGAGGAGCCAGCGGAGCAGGGCCGGGGGGGGGAATCAGATCCTCTTGTTGTGGCCCCTACTCCCAGCTGGAAGACAATATCCTTACTATAGTTCTGTATTTATCCCAATGTCGAGCCCCCCCCAATGTAGAAATGGGTCGGAACGGCATGTAAGGTATTTATTTCATTTCATCGTATCGAGCGACTACAAGTTACACCGGGCGCCCAAAGTGCCGGCCACCGAGACCCACTGGGGGCAAATAAACTGATTCTAACATTAGGGGGGGCAAATGTCATATTCACAGATGGCTGCTGGCTGCCCCCCCCCCATGTTGTTCAACTACAACCCCCAACATTTTTGGTACAAAGCAAACAGGTGCACTCGCCCACGGGGTACGAGGTCACCTACGGGGGTCTGTAAGGTGCCACAGACAGTCACTATTTATTGGGCTGGGGGGGGGGGCTGTTTGTGCCTCTGGGTACTGGGAATGCCAGGGGGGCTGTAAGGTGCCACAGACAGTCACTATTTATTGGGCTGGGGGGGCTGTTTGTGCCTCTGGGTACTGGGAATGCCAGGGGGGCTGTAAGGTGCCACAGACAGTCACTATTTATTGGGCTGGGGGGGGCTGTTTGTGCCTCTGGGTATTGGGAATGCCAGGGGGGCTGTAAGGTGCCACAGACAGTCACTATTTATTGGGCTGGGGGGGGCTGTTTGTGCCTCTGGGTACTGGGAATGCCAGGGGGGCTGTAAGGTGCCACAGACAGTCACTATTTATTGGGCTGGGGGGGCTGTTTGTGCCTCTGGGTACTGGGAATGCCAGGGGGGCTGTAAGGTGCCACAGACAGTCACTATTTATTGGGCTGGGGGGCTGTTTGTGCCTCTGGGTACTGGGAATGCCAGGGGGGCTGTAAGGTGCCACAGACAGTCACTATTTATTGGGCTGGGGGGGGGGGCTGTTTGTGCCTCTGGGTACTGGGATTGCCAGGGGGGCTGTAAGGTGCCACAGACAGTCACTATTTATTGGGCTGGGGGGGGGGGCTGTTTGTGCCTCTGGGTACTGGGATTGCCAGGGGGGCTGTAAGGTGCCACAGACAGTCACTATTTATTGGGCTGGGGGGGGCTGTTTGTGCCTCTGGGTACTGGGAATGCCAGGGGGGCTGTAAGGTGCCACAGACAGTCACTATTTATTGGGCTGGGGGGGGCTGTTTGTGCCTCTGGGTACTGGGAATGCCAGGGGGGCTGTAAGGTGCCACAGACAGTCACTATTTATTGGGCTGGGGGGGCTGTTTGTGCCTCTGGGTACTGGGAATACCAGGGGGGCTGTAAGGTGCCACAGACAGTCACTATTTATTGGGCTGGGGGGGCTGTTTGTGCCTCTGGGTACTGGGAATACCAGGGGGGGCTGTAAGGTGCCACAGACCTGGGAATGCCAGGGGGGCTGTAAGGTGCCCAAACAGCCCCCCCCAGCCCAATAAATAGTGACTGTGGTACCTTACAGCCCCCCCGGCATTCCCAGTACCCACAGATTGGCAGCCTGCTCATTGCCCTGCTCAGTCCCCCCACCCCATGGGTGGGGGGACTAACCCATATAATTACTCCCCATTGGTATAAAGCCAATCTTGGGTGCATCTCACGTGAAACACTGACTGCTGCGCATCCAACGACAGTCGCCGACACGTGACCGCACCCCCAGTACCAGGAGACTGCCATTCCCATCAGGGAGCGATTTTAAGTATTTTGACAGCAGCCCCCGGAGCTATTCATTGATTGGGCGACACAAAACACCAAGGTACTATTGGCGCCCCCGTACCCCGGGGCAGGGAAGTAAATGGGCCGGACAGATGGCACACAGACCGGATTTAAAATGGGCAGAGCTGCTTTCTCCGTGCCCTAGATTGTCAGCTCTTGGGGCCCCTTCTGCGTGTGAGTAAAACTGCCACAATCAGCGGCGCTTTCCCTTCGCAGGAATAAAGGATTATTACTGAGCGGCTCTTTCCCCCCAGGAGATAATTTGATATAATAGAGACATCGGTTACAGCTGGGAAAGAGATAAGGCTCATTTGTGCTGCGGGCGACTTCTCCGGCTGCTATTAATTTTAATGCGGCCGAGTTTAGTCTGAGGCCGGGGCTGAACTTGCTGTACGGGAGAATTTACTGAGCACTGTAAATGGGACGTGGGACGGGGCTCCGGCTCTCGGGCTGCCTCTCCCGCTGCTGCTACAACAGCTTTTCCCCTTCAGGGACTTCTAAAGAATCAGCATTTTTCCCCCTAATAAAAATAAGGAAAGAGAGGAGTCTGCGCTGAGCAATTTGGAAACGTTCGGCGGCTTTTGGGTTCATTAGTTGGGCGCCCGCGCCGCCTAAACGCTCCCCCCTGGGCGATCTGGTGTTTGTACTACTCTGCATTATACACCAGCACTACTCTGCCCCTTACTGCTGGGGGGCTCCCCATAGGCTAGCTTGGCCCTTTACAGGGGTGGGCTTGACTGGTAGATTTGCCCTATACAGGGGTGGGCTTGACTGGTAGCTTGGCCCTTTACAGGGGTGGGCTTGATTGGTAGCTTGGCCTTATACAGGGGTGGGCTTGATTGGTAGCTTGGCCTTATACAGGGGTGCGCTTGACTGGTAGCTTGGCCTTATACAGGGGTGGGCTTGACTGGTAGATTTGCCCTATACAGGGGTGGGCTTGACTGGTAGCTTGGCCCTATACAGGGGTGGGCTTGACTGGTAGCTTGGCCCTATACAGGGGTGGGCTTGACTGGTAGCTTGGCCCTATACAGGGGTGGGCTTGACTGGTAGCTTGGCCTTATACAGGGGTGCGCTTGACTGGTAGCTTGGCCTTATACAGGGGTGGGCTTGACTGGTAGCTTGGCCTTATACAGGGGTGCGCTTGACTGGTAGCTTGGCCTTATACAGGGGTGCGCTTGACTGGTAGCTTGGCCTTATACAGGGGTGCGCTTGACTGGTAGCTTGG
This sequence comes from Xenopus tropicalis, assembly GCF_000004195.4. Lineage (NCBI taxonomy): Eukaryota > Metazoa > Chordata > Amphibia > Anura > Pipidae > Xenopus > Xenopus tropicalis. The sequence continues at coordinate 150,461,606 of NC_030682.2, read as the reverse complement.
CCCTATACAGGGGTGGGCTTGACTGGTAGATTTGCCCTATACAGGGGTGGGCTTGACTGGTAGCTTTGCCCTATGCAGGGGTGGGCTTGACTGGTAACTTGGCCCTATACAGGGGTGGGCTTGACTGGTAGCTTGGCCCTATACAGGGGTGGGCCTGACTGGTAGCTTGGCCCTATACAGGGGTGGGCCTGACTGGTAGATTTGCCCTATACAGGGGTGGGCTTGGCTGGTAGATTTGCCCTATACAGGGGTGGGCTTGGCTGGTAGCTTGGCCCTATACAGGGGTGGGCTTGACTGGTAGATTTGCCCTATACAGGGGTGGGCTTGACTGGTAGATTTGCCCTATACAGGGGTGGGCTTGGCTGGTAGCTTGGCCCTATACAGGGGTGGGCTTGACTGGTAGATTTGCCCTATACAGGGGTGGGCTTGGCTGGTAGCTTGGCCCTATACAGGGGTGGGCTTGACTGGTAGATTTGCCCTATACAGGGGTGGGCTTGACTGGTAGCTTTGCCCTATGCAGGGGTGGGCTTGACTGGTAACTTGGCCCTATACAGGGGTGCGCTTGACTGGTAGCTTGGCCCTATACAGGGGTGGGCCTGACTGGTAACTTGGCCCTATACAGGGGTGGACTTGACTGGTAGCTTGGCCCTATACAGGGGTGGGCCTGACTGGTAATTTGGCCCTATACAGGGGTGGACTTGACTGGTAGCTTGGCCCTATACAGGGGTGGGCTTGACTGGTAACTTGGCCCTATACAGGGGTGGGCCTGACTGGTAGCTTGGCCCTATACAGGGGTGGGCTTGACTGGTAGCTTGGCCCTATACAGGGGTGGGCCTGACTGGTAGCTTGGCCCTATACAGGGGTGGGCCTGACTGGTAGATTTGCCCTATACAGGGGTGGGCTTGACTGGTAGATTTGCCCTATACAGGGGTGGGCTTGGCTGGTAGATTTGCCCTATACAGGGGTGGGCTTGACTGGTAACTTGGCCCTATACAGGGGTGGGCCTGACTGGTAGATTTGCCCTATACAGGGGTGGGCTTGACTGGTAACTTGGCCCTATACAGGGGTGGGCTTGACTGGTAACTTGGCCCTATACAGGGGTGGGCTTGACTGGTAACTTGGCCCTATACAGGGGTGGGCTTGACTGGTAACTTGGCCCTATACAGGGGTGGGCTTGACTGGTAACTTGGCCCTATACAGGGGTGGGCTTGACTGGTAACTTGGCCCTATACAGGGGTGGGCTTGACTGGTAGCTTGGCCCTATACAGGGGTGGGCTTGACTGGTAGCTTGGCCCTATACAGGGGTGGGCCTGACTGGTAGATTTGCCCTATACAGGGGTGGGCTTGGCTGGTAGCTTGGCCCTATACAGGGGTTGGCTTGGCTGGTAGATTTGCCCTATACAGGGGTGGGCTTGGCTGGTAGATTTGCCCTATACAGGGGTAGGACAGCTCCCTGGGTGGGTGATTATCTCCCCTACAAGGTGAAAGCCGCGGGGCTGGCAGCTTTATGGCTCCAGAGACAGATGTGTCGGCCAGAAATCCCTCTGCTGCTTTATGAGTTTATTAGCGACTGATTGTTACACAGAGAGAGGCTGTTGGAGAGATGATTGCGCTCTCATCAATTCCTTCCTCTCCGAGAGACACCTTTACTGCACTCTCATTTACTGTGGCAATGAGGAGAGTGCGGGGGGCTATAAACCGAGGCTGGTGGGGCCGATTGCCTCTAATGTTGCCTTGATTGGCCCAATGGAGACTGTAAGATACACATACACACGTACGTGGGGCACAAATGGGGCAGCTTACTATTCAATTTTAATTAACCCCATCACTTGCCTCCGATGATTCCAATTAGGTGCTTGATGTTAATGACTGATTGGTCTCTGATGATGAAGAGAGTGTGGGGGGCTGTATGAGAGAGCTCTGGGGGTGCTGGGACATTGAGGGGCTCAGTGAACGTATGAGCCCAAAGTGTGACTTTTTCTTACGGTGTTGCCATATGTGCCGCACTTAGTGGTGAGAGAGGTGACAGGTGGGTTGCTACCCCCCCTCGGAGACGCTGATTCAGTATCACACGGCGACAGGTCCCCTCGTTACCCGCACAATTACAGTCTGTGGCTCATTATGCTGTGAGAAAGCCCATTATCATATTCACTAACGAACTGCCATTCTACTTACTCCCTACCTGCGCTGTGCATCATGGGAAAGGGCCCCGGAGACTGGGGGGGGGGACCAACAAACAGTTGGGAGATGTATGGCCCTGTCTGTGTCTGTCAGTGCTAGAGGTTCTAGAGCAGATTTAGGCTCTACATGGTGCAACCCAATTGCCCCCGGCTGATCCATTGGGTGCCACAGGGGCAGTTATTTCCCCCCAGCTATAAGCACAGATCCATTTCTATTCTGACTGATCGGATATTATTTTCTCACCCGCTGTGCCCTTCTCCCCGCAGATGCCAGTGTGCTCCTACTTCCTGAAAGGAATCTGCCACAATAACGACTGCCCTTACAGCCACGTCTATGTCTCCCGAAAGGCCGAAATCTGCAAGGACTTCCTCAAGGGCTACTGCCCCCTGGGGGCCAAGGTGAGTGAGTAAGGCAGGCAGGGTCTCACTGCCCACTAAGGTGGCATATATACTCCATAATAAAGCTGTAGTGCCCACTGTAACTGCCAACAGAAAGGCAGGCAGGGTCTCACTGCCCACTAAGGTGGCATATATACTCCATAATAAAGCTGTAGTGCCCACTGTAACTGCCAACATAAAGGCAGGTAGGGTCTCACTGCCCACTAAGGTGGCATATATACTCCATAATAAAGCTGTAGTGCCCACTGTAACTGCCAACAGAAGGGCAGGTAGGGTCTCACTGCCCACTAAGGTGGCATATATACTCCATAATAAAGCTGTAGTGCCCACTGTAACTGCCAACAGAAGGGCAGGCAGGGTCTCACTGCCCACTAAGGGGGCATATATACTCCATAATAAAGCTGTAGTGCCCACTGTAATGGGCAACAGAAAGGCAGGCAGGGTCTCACTGCCCACTAAGGTGGCATATATACTCCATAATAAAGCTGTAGTGCCCACTGTAACTGCCAACAGAAAGGCAGGCAGGGTCTCACTGCCCACTAAGGTGGCATATATACTCCATAATAAAGCTGTAGTGCCCACTGTAACGGCCAACAGAAGGGCAGGCAGGGTCTCACTGCCCACTAAGGTGGCATATATACTCCATAATAAAGCTGTAGTGCCCACTGTAACTGCCAACAGAAAGGCAGGCAGGGTCTCACTGCCCACTAAGGTGGCATATATACTCCATAATAAAGCTGTAGTGCCCACTGTAACTGCCAACAGAAAGGCAGGCAGGGTCTCACTGCCCACTAAGGTGGCATATATACTCCATAATAAAGCTGTAGTGCCCACTGTAACTGCCAACAGAAAGGCAGGCAGGGTCTCACTGCCCACTAAGGGGGCATATATACTCCATAATAAAGCTGTAGTGCCCACTGTAACGGCCAACAGAAGGGCAGGCAGGGTCTCACTGCCCACTAAGGTGGCATATATACTCCATAATAAAGCTGTAGTGCCCACTGTAACTGCCAACAGAAGGGCAGGTAGGGTCTCACTGCCCACTAAGGTGGCATATATACTCCATAATAAAGCTGTAGTGCCCACTGTAATGGGCAACAGAAAGGCAGGCAGGGTCTCACTGCCCACTAAGGGGGCATATTAAGGTTTCCCTGTGTACTGAGTGCCAGTAGAAAGGCTTACACTTTATTCCTGCGCCTAAGGTTACTTTCAGCTGAGGAGGGGGCACCAACTGAGTGGTCTGTGCCAGGAGGCGGACGCTATGGGCAAGTCGTTGCCCGGGGAATAAAAATCTTATTTGTGTTTCCTCTTGAATGTGTGTCATCATGTATTTTGGCAAACTTTGGACATGCCTTGGCACAGTGCCCGTGTGTGAAGCTGCTTCTGTGCCACGCCGGGCAGCGTCTACTTGGGCTGATGTTGTATTTTCCACTTCCTGATAATTGAGCCAACTGTGCCCATTGGCACACACATACCCTTAGATATTGTGTTGTGCTCTCTTCCTGATCTGTTCCTTAATATCATCTGGAACTTCATCTGAGTGCCCTTTCATATTGCCAGCCCTTCCGATTAGGATCATGGGAAATCGGGAACATTTTCATTTAGGAGTAGCCCAAAGACTTGGCATTAAACTGTCTGATATTGGCACCCATAGGATTTGTTATTTATTAGATATGGGGAAAGTAGGCAGGATGTGCTATATGTAATGTGTGTAGATAATTATATAGTGAATAAAGTGCCCCCTATTGTAACATATAGGGATATTATAAGTCCCCGAGGGGTTCCTTATAATATATAGTGAATAAAGTACCCCTATTGTAACATATAGGGATATTATAAGCCCCCGAGGAGTTCCTTATAATATATAGTGAATAAAGTACCCCCTATTGTAACATATAGGGATATTATAAGCCCCCGAGGAGTTCCTTATAATATATAGTGAATAAAGTGCCCCCTATTGTAACATATAGGGATATTATAAGCCCCCGAGGGGTTCCTTATAATATATAGTGAATAAAGTACCCCCTATTGTAACATATAGGGATATTATAAGCCCCCAAGGGGTTCCTTATAATATATAGTGAATAAAGTGCCCCCTATTGTAACATATAGGGATATTATGAGTCCCCAAGGAGTTCCTTATAATATATAGTGAATAAAGTGCCCCCTATTGTAACATATAGGGATATTATAAGCCCCCAAGGGGTTCCTTATAATATATAGTGAATAAAGTGCCCCCTATTGTAACATATAGGGATATTATAAGCCACCGAGGAGTTCCTTATAATATATAGTGAATAAAGTGCCCCCTATTGTAACATATAGGGATATTATAAGCCCCCGAGGAGTTCCTTATAATATATAGTGAATAAAGTTAGTGCTGGGCGGTATACCGGTATATACCGAACACCGTTTTTTTTTTTTAAAAAATGATAAAAAATTTTAACTTACCGGCATACCGGTGTGGGCGCCACCTGGCAATTTTTCTTACTATTTCCGGGTTGTGCGCGCTGATGTCATGCGTGCAACCCGGAAATAGTAAGAAAAATTACCAGGAGGCTCTGTGAGCTGTCGGGGGTGCTTGCGGCTGCCTGGCTCGTAAGGTTTATTTATGTGAAGGGGATGGGGGGGTGTTTGGGGTTGGATGGGGGGGTGTTTGGGGTTGGATGGGGGGGTGTTTGGGGTTGGGGGGGGGGTGTTTGGGGTTGGGGGGGGTGTTTGGGGTGGTCACCTAATCATGCATGGGGAAAAAAAAATACCGTCAAATACCGTGATACCGATATAATAAAAAAAATACCGTGATATAAATTTTTGGTCATACCGCCCAGCACTAAATAAAGTGCCCCCTATTGTAACATATAGGGATATTATAAGCCCCCGAGGAGTTCCTTATAATATATAGTGAATAAAGTGCCCCCTATTGTAACATATAGGGATATTATAAGTCCCCGAGGAGTTCCTTATAATATATAGTGAATAAAGTGCCCCCTATTGTAAGATATAGGGATATTATAAGCCACCGAGGGGTTCCTTATAATATATAGTGAATAAAGTACCCCCTATTGTAACATATAGGGATATTATAAGTCCCAGAGGGGTTCCTTAAAATATATAGTGAATAAAGTACCCCCTATTGTAACATATAGGGATATTATAAGCCCCCGAGGAGTTCCTTATAATATATAGTGAATAAAGTGCCCCCTATTGTAACATAGGGATATTATAAGTCCCCGAGGGGTTCCTTATAATATATAGTGAATAAAGTGCCCCCTATTGTAACATATAGGGATATTATAAGTCCCCGAGGAGTTCCTTATAATATATAGTGAATAAAGTGCCCCCTATTGTAACATATAGGGATATTATAAGCCACCGAGGGGTTCCTTATAATATATAGTGAATAAAGTGCCCCCTATTGTAACATATAGGGATATTATAAGCCACCGAGGAGTTCCTTATAATATATAGTGAATAAAGTGCCCCCTATTGTAACATATAGGGATATTATAAGCCCCCGAGGAGTTCCTTATAATATATAGTGAATAAAGTACCCCCTATTGTAACATATAGGGATATTATAAGTCCCCGAGGAGTTCCTTATAATATATAGTGAATAAAGTACCCCCTATTGTAACATATAGGGATATTATAAGTCCCCAAGGAGTTCCATGACCATATAAAGGTACGAGGCCAAAGGCCGTATGTTTTTATACAGGTCATTGAACTCCAAGGTAACTTCTAATATCCTCATATTTTACGACAGGGGGCACTTTATTTATTATAATAGACAAGTTTCATGAGTCATGTGACAGAAATTACATCACTAAGCTCCCATTATAACTGTTGACATCACTAATTGTTTATAAGGATATAATTTACAGTAGGGAGATTATATATAATATGGAAATTATATATATATATATATATATACACATATAGACACGGGAGCTGCCATGCTACATATCAGTAGCCTTTAGTAAAATGCTATCCCTATGGCCGAGTGATTAATCGGTCAGTGCCCGACTGTGCCCTGAGCACCACCAATGGAAGCCTGCGTGGAAATGGGGCCAACATGGTTACTCCCTGGCACCTCTGCCTTGGGGGTTCCGCGCCGAGCTCCCAGACTGCGCGGCGGTTGCGGGATAGTGCCGAGCGTCCCGAGCATCACACGCAATTACAGGAGAATATTTCAATTTACATGAAAATATAAAAGAGATATTTAGAATATTTATTCTATTAGGGAAAGTGCTTAGCGAGTGGCTTTTGCGGCGTGTCACCGAAGCTTTCTTGTTGGCGTGATGGATTGCAGCATGTAATTGTGTGTGCGGCCAGACTGCTGACAGAGACAGATTCCCAGCAATGGAAGCGCGCCGGCCCCACAAAGGGTTAACCCTGTTCTCCCAAATAATTGGCAAAAGCGCTGAGGTCAGGCCTTTCCTGGGTGGGTTTTTTTTTTTTCTTATTTATTTCCAAGGCAGCGGTGAAATGGGCCCCGGAGAGTTGGCGGCAGCATCTCGCCGAGTAGCGAGCCTCATAAAGCAGCGCTTGTTAGGGAGGCGGGCCTTATTGCCTCGTTAGGGGCTTCCTTAATAATTGTAATCATTTTGCATATAATTAAATACCTGCTTCTAAGTTTGCGCCAGGGTTCCCTGTGTAAGGGCTGTGGGTGGGTTGTTTATACAGGTATCCACAAGGCTGGGGACCTGGGATCTTCTGGATAAGGGATCTTCCTGTAGTTGTACATTATGGCTACTAAATAATGATTTTTAAATTAAAAAAATAAATAAATTTAATTAAAAATTAAATGAAAAAAAATGGAAGGCAGTGGCAAGCACAGCCCATGACCACACGATGTTATGATCCTGTCATTTTGCCTCTGTGTAACTAGCCCCGCCCCCTGTGCTCCTCAGAGCAGTACTTCTCCCACACCCACTGGATTTTTTATTTCATGATGGGCGTGTCCTAAGCTTTTACAAGGTGCTGCCCCTTCTGCATATAAAAGGCCAAGGTCCTCCTTACAATATGAGTGCACCACAAGAGGGCAGTAGTGAGGCACACTAGGGGTTATCCAAAATGGCAGCTCTGTTGAGGAAGTGGGGCTGAAATGCAGGGGGACGTATTAATGATAAAGGGAGACAGGGGCGCTCTCCTGCACTTGTAAGGGAGACGGGGGCGCTCTCCTGCACTTGTAAGGGAGACGGGGGCGCTCTCCTGCACTTGTAAGGGAGACGGGGGCGCTCTCCTGCACTTGTAAGGGAGACGGGGGCGCTCTCCTGCACTTGTAAGGGAGACGGGGGCGCTCTCCTGCACTTGTAAGGGAGACGGGGGCGCTCTCCTGCACTTGTAAGGGAGACGGGGGCGCTCTCCTGCACTTGTAAGGGATACAGGGGCGCTCTCCTGCACTTGTAAGGGAGACAGGGGCGCTCTCCTGCACTTGTAAGGGATACGGGGGCGCTCTCCTGCACTTGTAAGGGATACGGGGGCGCTCTCCTGCACTTGTAAGGGATACGGGGGCGCTCTCCTGCACTTGTAAGGGAGACGGGGGCGCTCTCCTGCACTTGTAAGGGAGACGGGGGCGCTCTCCTGCACTTGTAAGGGAGACGGGGGCGCTCTCCTGCACTTGTAAGGGAGACGGGGGACGCTCTCCTGCACTTGTAAGGGAGACGGGGGCGCTCTCCTGCACTTGTAAGGGATACGGGGGTGCTCTCCTGCACTTGTAAGGGATACGGGGGCGCTCTCCTGCACTTGTAAGGGATACGGGGGCGCTCTCCTGCACTTGTAAGGGATACGGGGGCGCTCTCCTGCACTTGTAAGGGATACGGGGGCGCTCTCCTGCACCTGTAAGGGATACGGGGGCGCTCTCCTGCACCTGTAAGGGATACGGGGGCGCTCTCCTGCACTTGTAAGGGATACGGGGGCGCTCTCCTGCACTTGTAAGGGATACGGGGGCGCTCTCCTGCACTTGTAAGGGATACGGGGGCGCTCTCCTGCACTTGTAAGGGATACAGGGGCGCTCTCCTGCACTTGTAAGGGATACAGGGGCGCTCTCCTGCACTTGTAAGGGATACAGGGGTGCTCTCCTGCACTTGTAAGGGATACGGGGGCGCTCTCCTGCACTTGTAAGGGATACAGGGGCGCTCTCCTGCACCTGTAAGGGATACGGGGGCGCTCTCCTGCACTTGTAAGGGATACGGGGGCGCTCTCCTGCACTTGTAAGGGATACAGGGGCGCTCTCCTGCACTTGTAAGGGATACAGGGGCGCTCTCCTGCACTTGTAAGGGATACGGGGGCGCTCTCCTGCACTTGTAAGGGATACGGGGGCGCTCTCCTGCACTTGTAAGGGATACGGGGGCGCTCTCCTGCACTTGTAAGGGATACGGGGACGCTCTCCTGCACCTGTAAGGGATACGGGGGCGCTCTCCTGCACCTGTAAGGGATACGGGGGCGCTCTCCTGCACCTGTAAGGGATACGGGGGCGCTCTCCTCCACTTGTAAGGGATACAGGGGCGCTCTCCTGCACTTGTAAGGGATACGGGGGCGCTCTCCTGCACTTGTAAGGGATACGGGGGCGCTCTCCTGCACTCGTAAGGGAGAAAGCGTTTCTAATTCTAACTCAAGAGGAAAGAGTTCATGAACATTTCTCTCAGGTTTTTAGTACAAATTATTAATATATCTGTCAGTCTCACAGAAAAGTATTATTTGTGAATTTACCCCCAGGAACCAGCACTTAAATATAAATAATCCGGTGCTGGTTTGGTCTCACCCAGAATATAAAGGATTTCCCTCTGGTCTGCCCCGCGTGGCTTCCACTACCCAGAATGCTTTAGTGTTTGCCTATAGCGTGGCTTCCACTACCCAGAATGCTTTAGTGTTTGCCTATAGCCTGACTTCCTCTACCCAGAATGCTTTAGTGTTTGCCTATAGCCTGGCTTCCACTACCCAGAATGCTTTAGTGTTTGCCTATAGCCTGACTTCCTCTACCCAGAATGCTTTAGTGTTTGCCTATAGCCTGGCTTCCACTACCCAGAATGCTTTAGTGTTTGCCTATAGCCTGACTTCCTCTACCCAGAATGCTTTAGTGTTTGCCTATAGCGTGACTTCCACTACCCAGAATGCTTTAGTGTTTGCCTATAGCCTGACTTCCTCTACCCAGAATGCTTTAGTGTTTGCCTATAGCGTGACTTCCACTACCCAGAATGCTTTAGTGTTTGCCTATAGCCTGACTTCCACTACCCAGAATGCTTTAGTGTTTGCCTATAGCCTGACTTCCTCTACCCAGAATGCTTTAGTGTTTGCCTATAGCGTGACTTCCACTACCCAGAATGCTTTAGTGTTTGCCTATAGCCTGACTTCCACTACCCAGAATGCTTTAGTGTTTGCCTATAGCCTGACTTCCTCTACCCAGAATGCTTTAGTGTTTGCCTATAGCCTGACTTCCTCTACCCAGAATGCTTTAGTGTTTGCCTATAGCGTGGCTTCCACTACCCAGAATGCTTTAGTGTTTGCCTATAGCCTGGCTTCCACTACCCAGAATGCTTTAGTGTTTGCCTATAGCGTGGCTTCCACTACCCAGAATGCTTTAGTGTTTGCCTATAGCCTGACTTCCTCTACCCAGAATGCTTTAGTGTTTGCCTATAGCGTGACTTCCACTACCCAGAATGCTTTAGTGTTTGCCTATAGCCTGACTTCCTCTACCCAGAATGCTTTAGTGTTTGCCTATAGCGTGACTTCCACTACCCAGAATGCTTTAGTGTTTGCCTATAGCCTGACTTCCACTACCCAGAATGCTTTAGTGTTTGCCTATAGCCTGACTTCCTCTACCCAGAATGCTTTAGTGTTTGCCTATAGCCTGACTTCCACTACCCAGAATGCTTTAGTGTTTGCCTATAGCGTGACTTCCACTACCCAGAATGCTTTAGTGTTTGCCTGTAGCCTGACTTCCTCTACCCAGAATGCTTTAGTGTTTGCCTATAGCCTGACTTCCACTACCCAGAATCCTTTAGTGTTTGCCTATAGCCTGACTTCCTCTACCCAGAATGCTTTAGTGTTTGCCTATAGCCTGACTTCCACTACCCAGAATGCTTTAGTGTTTGCCTATAGCCTGACTTCCTCTACCCAGAATGCTTTAGTGTTTGCCTATAGCGTGACTTCCACTACCCAGAATGCTTTAGTGTTTGCCTATAGCCTGACTTCCTCTACCCAGAATGCTTTAGTGTTTGCCTATAGCCTGACTTCCACTACCCAGAATGCTTTAGTGTTTGCCTATAGCCTGACTTCCACTACCCAGAATGCTTTAGTGTTTGCCTATAGCCTGGCTTCCTCTACCCAGAATGCTCATAGGCACCAGAGGGGCACATATTTCCCAGAATTCTCAGTGAGAGCTCAGCCCGGCCCCCTTACAGTCACTGCATGAAATACAAACGGTTTGTCAGATAATGGTTATTTTCTGTACAGTGCCACGGACCCCCCCAGTGCCACGGGCCCCCCCAGTGCACCCCTAATAGGAACTTGGTAACCTGAGCCTGAATATTCAGCTGCCTGTAGTGACTGATGGGAGAGCTCGGCCGGGGGGCCTGGCAGCTGCACGGAATCCATGTTGTGCCACAGGAGAATGTCATGTTAATTGTGTTCATTATACCTCTGGCATCCGCAGGAGGGGCCCACCCACGGGGGTACTAAATATCTGCCCCCTATCAGCCTGCCTGTGTGTGTTATAAGTACAGCACGGCTGCCATTTTGTAGTCCCGCCCCATAGAACTTTGTGCTATTAGCTGTAGTACCACTTACCACCACTTTGAGCCAACAGGCACTTTCCATAGGGCTGCAGCAGAACAGCGCCCCCATCTCATTTGTGCCCCAGATTTATTGCGGCGGAAGATACCAGTGAGAAATGTAAAGGGGGAGTTAAGTTTAGATTAGTAATCTAATCTAAAATTCAAACAAATATTTGGTTGCTAGGCTACCTTACCTTGGCAACCACAATTTCAGAAACCAGACGAAAAAAAATGGTTTCAGACTGTCTCCTGGTGCCACTGTGTGCATTGGGGTAGCCAAGTGGCTGCAGTGGTTGTTGCACTCCCAGCATTCCCTGAGAGCCAGTTGATGGGTTCTGCTGCGCAGCGCCCCCTGTAGGGCAGTAGGTTGGATTTCAGTGTATGTGCCAAGCTATATATATGTATACAAGGCAGCTTTCTCTGCTGCGAGGGTTAATGGTTTCCTCCATCCTCCCCTCTCGGGGGCCCTGGGAAGATTCCATCCTGCTCTTGTCTCTTGGCCAAACCCTTCTCCTTTTCTTACAATTTAACCTGCTGATTGGCCGGGCTCCCACCGTGCTTATAATTAGTTGCCCCTGACAGGTGGGAGGCATCGGGTGACCCTAGGGAATGACACCCTCCTCACTTACACAGCCCCCCAACTAGTGCGCTTGGGCCCCTCCTGCTTTCACCTTAACTGACATGTGCAGGGCAGGGGGGGGGGGCAGGTTGCTGCCAGTTACCCTGTTGTGCCAGGCCGGGGCTGCCCTACATCCCCTCTGCTATCAACACAAACACAGGTTGGAATAACCTATACCTGCCCCTTCCCCAGCATGGGGCCCCATGGGACCCGGCACCCCGCGACTCCTATTAACCTCTCGAGTGCCTCGGGGGGCTATAGAGACAGGTTAATAATAATCCATTTCCTTGGGAGGTGGCACGGAATATGAGTAATGGGCCGCTCCTGCACGACTGCCCCAGTCTGACCCACGCTGATTGGTCTTACAGAAATCTGTCATTTTCATGAAATCATTTATGTGTTTGTGACCGACATGTGAAAGGGGATGGGGGGGCTCCCGTACCTACAGCCGCAGGGTTATCAACTGGGTGCTCAGTGTCGCCAATCCTGCCCCCACCACTTGGGGGTTAATAAGTGCTGAGCCACAAACACATTTCACTCCACTAATAAAAATAACCCCCCCCAACTGCTCTTCTAACATCTGCAAAATGAGAATACAAAGTCTTGTAACCCGTAGCAACCAAACAGATGTCTGTTTCCAGTGTACTAATTGGGGGAACCAGTTCTCCAGCTGGACTTGTCCATTAACCCATAGGAACCAATCAGTTGTGTGTTTTCATTATACTGTGTGCAGTTAACCAATTGGACGTTTGCTGTAATAATTCCTTCTGCATTAGATGCCTAAAGCTGGCCATTGGTGGCCCAATAAAAACTGCCGACCGGATTACTTCAGTACCATATTGGCCCAAATATCAGGCAGATATATCTATGGGGCAGGTTTGAAAATCAGATAATGGCGCATTGTAGCAGTCTCCTCCCACCAGGTTGCTGGCCCCTGTAGATCCCTTCAATACTACCTGCTGATTGGTTGCTATGAGATTCTGACCTAGAGTAAAGGTGCCTGCCATAAGGAGCTGAAGTTGGCCGGCCAATGTGTGCCCACACCGTGAGTGGGCAAGGCTAAGGCCAAGGTGCTGCTCCCAAGGCGTCGGCACATCCATCACCAACAGGAACTGGATATTTCCCTCTGTTATTTTAACCCCCACTTGAGTGGAGTAAGACAGATGAACCCGGCGCCCTTTCTTGTAGTAAAACGGGCACCTTGGGTGGTCTCTGGAGCCATGGGGGGGGCAGGGTGTCCCAGGGAGCAAGGCCGGAGCCAAAGGTCACACTTTCAAGTTTAACACAGGAACTTGCAACTGTTTTGGATCCGGTTGGTGCAGAACTACAACTCCCAGCTCCCAGATGCCACTCCTTGTACTTCGTAAAAACTGACAAATTGCAGTAAAATTGTACCTGATCTGAATGGTTAATCGGGGGCCATGTTGCCTCACTGCAGAAGTGACTCCGCCCAGAGCCGGCCCAGCAGAACATGTGGGCGGGGACTGTTGTTACAGGGATGCTCTGCTGGGCAGGTTTGTTAGACCGGCGGGACTGGTTCTTGCCGAGCTGTTTGGAATTGACCCTTTTGGCCGATTTCTTGCTTTCTGTGGCCGTGTTGTTGGCCGGGAAGGAATAAGGGGGGGGGCTGGCAGCTCCCCAGCACCTTTGGCGCCGGTGCCACTGACTAAGCAGAAAGATTTCGCTCTAATTAGAAACGATCAGTCAGAGGGGAAACCTCCTTATTGTTCAATGCCTTTCCCTGTTCCCTATGGTTTGGCCTCCAAAAACCCAACTACACTGCACCCGGAGTGTCACTCAGTGCCGCCCAACCTGTGGCTCTATGTCACTCAGTGCCACCCAACCTGTGGCTCTATGTTACTCAGTGCCGCCCAACCTGTGCCTCCGTGTTACTCAGTGCCGCCCAACCTGTGGCTCTATGTCACTCAGTGCCACCCAACCTGTGGCTCTATGTTACTCAGTGCCGCCCAACCTGTGGCTCTATGTTACTCAGTGCCGCCCAACCTGTGGCTCTGTGTCACTCAGTGCCGCCCAACCTGTGGCTCTATGTTACTCAGTGCCACCCAACCTGTGGCTCTATGTCACTCAGTGCCGCCCAACCTGTGGCTCTATGTCACTCAGTGCCACCCAACCTGTGGCTCTATGTTACTCAATGCCGCCCAACCTGTGGCTCTGTGTCACTCAGTGCCGCCCAACCTGTGGCTCTGTGTTACTCAGTGCCGCCCAACCTGTGGCTCTATGTTACTCAGTGCCGCCCAACCTGTGGCTCTGTGTCACTCAGTGCCGCCCAACCTGTGGCTCTATGTTACTCAGTGCCACCCAACCTGTGGCTCTATGTCACTCAGTGCCGCCCAACCTGTGGCTCTATGTCACTCAGTGCCACCCAACCTGTGGCTCTATGTTACTCAATGCCGCCCAACCTGTGGCTCTGTGTCACTCAGTGCCGCCCAACCTGTGGCTCTATGTTACTCAGTGCCGCCCAACCTGTGGCTCTATGTTACTCAGTGCCGCCCAACCTGTGGCTCTGTGTCACTCAGTGCCGCCCAACCTGTGGCTCTATGTTACTCAGTGCCACCCAACCTGTGGCTCTATGTCACTCAGTGCCGCCCAACCTGTGGCTCTATGTCACTCAGTGCCACCCAACCTGTGGCTCTATGTTACTCAATGCCGCCCAACCTGTGGCTCTGTGTCACTCAGTGCCGCCCAACCTGTGGCTCTATGTTACTCAGTGCCACCCAACCTGTGGCTCTATGTCACTCAGTGCCGCCCAACCTGTGGCTCTGTGTCACTCAGTGCCGCCCAACCTGTGGCTCTATGTTACTCAGTGCCACCCAACCTGTGGCTCTATGTCACTCAGTGCCGCCCAACCTGTGGCTCTATGTCACTCAGTGCCACCCAACCTGTGGCTCTATGTTACTCAGTGCCGCCCAACCTGTGGCTCTGTGTCACTCAGTGCCGCCCAACCTGTGGCTCTATGTTACTCAGTGCCACCCAACCTGTGGCTCTATGTCACTCAGTGCCGCCCAACCTGTGGCTCTATGTCACTCAGTGCCGCCCAACCTGTGGCTCTATGTCACTCAGTGCCTCCCAACCTGTGGCTCTATGTCACTCAGTGCCGCCCAACCTGTGCCTCCGTGTTACTCAGTGCCGCCCAACCTGTGCCTCCGTGTTACTCAGTGCCGCCCAACCTGTGCCTCCGTGTTACTCAGTGCCGCCCAACCTGTGGCTCTGTGTTACTCAGTGCCGCCCAACCTGTGGCTCTGTGTTACTCAGTGCTGCCCAACCTGTGACTCTGTGTTACTCAGTGCCGCCCAACCTGTGGCTCCGTGTCACTCAGTGCCGCCCAACCTGTGGCTCTGTGTTACTCAGTGCCGCCCAACCTGTGGCTCTGTGTTACTCAGAGCCGCCCAACCTGTGGCTCCATATTACTCAGTGCTGCCTAAGCTGTGGCTCCGTATTCCTCAGTGCCGCCCAACCTGTGCCTCCGTGTTACTCAGTGCCGCCCAACCTGTGGCTCTGTGTTACTCAGTGCCGCCCAACCTGTGCCTCCGTGTTACTCAGTGCCGCCCAACCTGTGCCTCCATGTTACTCAGTGCCGCCCAACCTGTGCCTCCGTGTTACTCAGTGCCGCCCAACCTGTGGCTCTATGTTACTCAGTGCTGCCCAACCTGTGCCTCTATGTTACTAAGTGCCGCCCAACCTGTGCCTCCGTGTTACTCAGTGCCGCCCAACCTGTGGCTCTGTGTTACTCAGTGCCGCCCAACCTGTGGCTCTGTGTTACTCAGTGCCGCCCAACCTGTGGCTCTGTGTTACTCAGTGCTGCCCAACCTGTGCCTCTATGTTACTCAGTGCCACCCAACCTGTGGCTCTTTGTTACTCAGTGCCGCCCAACCTGTGACTCTGTTACTCAGTGCCGCCCAACCTGTGCCTCCGTGTTACTCAGTGCCGCCCAACCTGTGGCTCTGTGTTACTCAGTGCCGCCCAACCTGTGGCTCCGTATTACTCAGTGCCGCCCAACCTGTGGCTCTGTGTTACTCAGTGCCGCCCAACCTGTGGCTCTGTGTTACTCAGTGCCACCCAACCTGTGGCTCCGTGTTACTCAGTGCCGCCCAACCTGTAGCTCTGTGTTACTCAGTGCCGCCCAACCTGTGGCTCTGTGTTACTCAGTGCCGCCCAACCTGTGGCTCTGTGTTACTCAGTGCCACCCAACCTGTGGCTCCGTATTACTCAGTGCCGCCCAACCTGTAGCTCTGTGTTACTCAGTGCCACCCAACCTGTGGCTCCGTATTACTCAGTGCCGCCCAACCTGTGGCTCTGTGTTACTCAGTGCCGCCCAACCTGTGGCTCCGTATTACTCAGTGCCGCCCAACCTGTGGCTCTGTGTTACTCAGTGCCGCCCAACCTGTGGCTCTGTGTTACTCAGTGCCACCCAACCTGTGGCTCCGTGTTACTCAGTGCCGCCCAACCTGTAGCTCTGTGTTACTCAGTGCCGCCCAACCTGTGGCTCTGTGTTACTCAGTGCCGCCCAACCTGTGGCTCTGTGTTACTCAGTGCCACCCAACCTGTGGCTCCGTATTACTCAGTGCCGCCCAACCTGTAGCTCTGTGTTACTCAGTGCCACCCAACCTGTGGCTCCGTATTACTCAGTGCCGCCCAACCTGTAGCTCTGTGTTACTCAGTGCCGCCCAACCTGTGGCTCTGTGTTACTCAGTGCCGCCCAACCTGTAGCTCTGTGTTACTCAGTGCCCCCCAACCTGTAGCTCTGTGTTACTCAGTGCCACCCAACCTGTGCCTCTATTTTACTCAGTGCCGCCCTATCCATAGCTCCATATTACTCAGTACCGACCAACCCGTGACTCTCGGTAAAAAATGATGGCGCTTGTTAACCCCTTAATGACTTATTTGCTAAGAGAGCTTTGAGTAGATGTAAGGAGCAGTGAATGGAGTGAGTGAGCAGGGGAAATGGATATTGGGGATGTATGGGAAGATGTCATTGGGTAGAAATAGTAATGAGCGCACAGGTGTGGCGCAGAGGTAAATGGGCCTCATCCCAGGCAGTAAAAACAAATGATTCGGAGCAGTTGTAGGTGAATCTTAAATAAGGACTAGCGCCACGGATGAAATATGTTCTGCTGCCCGGGCCGGGGTGCTGGGCCAAGGGATACTCTTGTGACATCCTTAGTATGTGACAACATCCTTTGGGGTGATGTCATGGCCTGCAGGGGGCAGCGAGGGGCCGGCGTGTGTGTGCAGAAACCATTAGGAACCCGACACAAGCGCGCGGGATTGTCCTTCATTGCAGCCGGCTGTTTGCTCTCCTGTTACACCCTCGCTGGCAGCAGCGCCAAGGCACGCACATACAGGGTGGCAGTCAGCGTTGGTACCCTGGGAGCGAGGGGCAATCACTGCCAGACCCCCACTCAGTAATTGGTACCTGTCCCACCTGTTGGCACCTAGAACACTTTAAAGAAAGAGGGTCAGCCCAGGTTCTACATTGAGTTCACTTTTAGTTCAATGTAGCGAGTGATATTCTGAGACAATTTGCAATTGGTCTTCCTTTTTTATTATGTGTAGTTCTATAATGATTTCTCTTTTTGTTCAACAGCTCTCCAGTTTGAAATTTCAGCAGCTATCAGGTTGCTAGGGTCCAAATTGCCTTGGCAACCAGGGATTGGTTTTGAATAAGAGACTGATATATTAATAAGACCGGACCAAATAGAAAAATAAGGAATAAAAATAACAATAACAATAAAACTGGAGCCTCACAGAGCAATAGGGTTTGGCTGCCGGGGTCAGTGACCCCCATTTGAAAGTTGAAGAAAGAAGGCACATAACTCACAAACTTAAAAAAAAAAAAATAGATAATAAAGACCAATTGAAAGGTTGCTTAGAACTGGCCAATCTATGACATACTAACAGCTTGAAGGTGAACCGCCCCGTTAATGTGCGTGGGGCATATTACAGGCAGCCTAGAAGCCTTTGTTTGGGCAGTGCCCATTCAGTTTATGGGCCAGTACAGAACCACTCACGTAGGTTTTATTTCTAACCCGCAGTGCAAGAAGAAGCACACCCTGCAGTGCCCGGATTACGCCAGGGATGGGAAGTGCCCAAACGGTGCCAAGTGCAAACTGCAGCATCGCCAAAGGAAGAAACGGCCAGAGAATGTGGCCCAGAGCGAGTGGCCCCGGCCCGGCGGCAGGCAGGGGCAGTCTGCAGGGTAAGTACCGGGGCCCCGGCAATCCTTGTGCCGCCCAAAGCTCATATTGTGTTTATTCCTTAATGTATAATAGGGAGACACTGAATCCTGGATAACAGTTATTGTGCCAGGTAACAATTACCCCCTCACTTACAGGGCAAGTGCTATTGGTTCCACCGACACTGCGTCTGATGAAGACTTGGGCAGAAGCAGAATGCAGACCCTCCCCGCCTTCATCTCCCTGAACTGCTCCCTGACTCCCACCGGCGACACCTCACAGGGACCTGCCAAGGGGGCAACAACTGACGACTCGGGTAATTCCCTTAGGGCTTCTTACAGTATTGCCCCCACATAGGGAAACTAAAGCTCCATCAATACAATCTACACCAGCAAAGTAATGTTACTGTGTTTATACAGGAAGTATCATACATTATAAGGGGTAATGTACCCCCTACTGTAAATGATAAGGATATTAGCAGTCACTGAGGGGTTCTGTGCCCCCCATATAAAGGCACAAGGCTGCAGGCTGAGTTATACAGGGAACTCTGAGTATCACTCATGTATTATAAGGGATAATGTACCCCCTACTGTAAATGATAAGGATATTAGCAGTCACTGAGGGGTTCTGTGCCCATATAAAGGCACAAGGCTGCAGGCTGAGTTATACAGGGAACTCTGAGTATCACTCATGTATTATAAGGGATAATGTACCCCCTACTGTAAATGATAAGGATATTAGCAGTCACTGAGGGGTTCTGTGCCCCCCATATAAAGGCACAAGGCTGCAGGCTGAGTTATACAGGGAACTCTGAGTATCACTCATGTATTATAAGGGATAATGTACCCCCTACTGTAAATGATAAGGATATTAGCAGTCACTGAGGGGTTCTGTGCCCCCCATATAAAGGCACAAGGCTGCAGGCTGAGTTATACAGGGAACTCTGAGTATCACTCATGTATTATAAGGGATAATGTACCCCCTACTGTAAATGATAAGGATATTAGCAGTCACTGAGGGGTTCTGTGCCCATATAAAGGCACAAGGCTGCAGGCTGAGTTATACAGGGAACTCTGAGTATCACTCATGTATTATAAGGGATAATGTACCCCCTACTGTAAATGATAAGGATATTAGCAGTCACTGAGGGGTTCTGTGCCCCCCATATAAAGGCACAAGGCTGCAGGCTGAGTTATACAGGGAACTCTGGGTATCACTCATGTATTATAAGGGATAATGTACCCCCTACTGTAAATGATAAGGATATTAGCAGTCACTGAGGGGTTCTGTGCCCCCCATATAAAGGCACAAGGCTGCAGGCTGAGTTATACAGGGAACTCTGGGTATCACTCATGTATTATAAGGGATAATGTACCCCCTACTGTAAATGATAAGGATATTAGCAGTCACTGAGGGGTTCTGTGCCCCCCATATAAAGGCACAAGGCTGCAGGCTGAGTTATACAGGGAACTCTGGGTATCACTCATGTATTATAAGGGATAATGTACCCCCTACTGTAAATGATAAGGATATTAGCAGTCACTGAGGGGTTCTGTGCCCCCCATATAAAGGCACAAGGCTGCAGGCTGAGTTATACAGGGAACTCTGGGTATCACTCATGTATTATAAGGGATAATGTACCCCCTAGTGAAAATGATAAGGATATTAGAAGTCAACGAGGGGTTCCATGACCATATAAAGGGATGAAGGGCAAACTCCTTTATAAGAAGGTGCTGTTAAGCCAGACATAGAGGGGTTTGGGGTATATCCTGAGCGTATACCACGCGCCGGTGGGTAACAGCTGCCGTTACAGGCCTGAGTGCTTTGTGCTGACGGGAATCAGACAGAAGACTTTGGAGTTCACCTCTAACTTTAACTTCTTTGCCCTGACGTTACCCCGGGAGGGGGGGGGGCGCGCGCGGCTCCCACATGGGGGCTCACACTCGCGGTTTAGTTGCCAACCATATGTCTGACTGATAAATTATTGACGGTTCGTTGCTGTGGGACGCGCAGCGCGGCGAGTATCTCCGAGTAATGGCGGCGTTGCCCTCGGTGTGAGGGGACTCCTAAATTCTATGGGAGGGAACACAAAGCCCCTCAGTTACAGGGGGGGCATCGGGGTGTTTTCCTTCTGCGCCGACTTGTTTGTGGTAAGCGGCCAGATGGGCCCCATCCCCGGGGGGCCCCAAAAACCCACATTTAAGGGCATGTTCTCTTCTCAGTTAGCGTTTAGTAGGATGTAGAGAGAGGTATTCTGAGACAATTTGCAATTGGTCTTCATTTTTTATTATTGGTAGATTTTAGTTATTTCATTTTCATTTCAGCAGCTCTGCAGTTTGGAGTTTCAGCAGCTATATGGTTGCTAGGGTCCCAGTTACCTTAGTGACTAAGGAATGGTTTGAATGAGAGACTGGTATATGAATAGGGGAGGGGCTGAATAGAAAGATAAGGAATAAAAAGTGACAATAACAATAAAACTGGAGCCTCACAGAGCAATAGGGTTTGGCTGCCGGGGTCAGTGACCCCCATTTCAAGCTGGAAAGAGTCAGAAGAAGAAGGCAAATAATTCAAAAACTATAACAAATAAATAATGAAGACCAATTGAAGAGCTGCTAAGAATAGGCCATTCTATAACATACTGAAAGTAAACCACACCTTTATTTGCAATAGGACCCCTGGCACCCCAATCCCAGCCTGGCACCCCATAATAGCTCCACACTGAGCCAGCCCTACGCACGTTCCATTCCCCCGTGATGGGGGGGCAGTATGGCAGCAATACCCAGCTGTGAGCCTCTTATTGTACTGCAGCCTTATACCCCCCTGTGGGGCCAACATGGGGGGCAGAGAGACAAAAGGGGGGGCGAGTAAATGATTAGGCGTGAGTCTGGGTGTTGGAAGCATCTGATTGGTGCATAGCAGCAGGGAACAAAGCTCCCCGTGGGCACATGCCACTCTGTGCCCGGGTATGTGGGTCTGGGCCTGTGTCCCTGGGCAGCTCCAGAGAGAGCCCCCTATGGATTGGGTGTGCGCCAGGCCCCCCCCCTGCGCCCCCGCATTACCATGCACGCAGGATCCATAGGAGCTGCTTCCGCATCACTTTCTCCCCATTGCGCTTATCCCCCGGCTGCATTACTGCCACTTTGCAATGTAAATGCCAGGCTCCCTAATGCACAATTAGCCATGTTAATCCAGGTAAGAGTCCCTTAGCCACAAATACCCACGCGGAGGCCCCCCCGGGTAATGGCCTGTATTAGCATCCCAGCCGAGGGAATCCTATTAGCGGGGTGAGGGGTCAGCTGCAATTGCAATAACTGAGGGGCATTTGTAATGCGATCGCAGGGACTTCTGCATCTCTTATTCATTTGCTATCGAGCACTTGATTGGAACGTTGGCATTTCCCTGTATTTGCAATAATGTGTGTATAATAATAGGCCCCCAGCCTGTCCCGATCCAGCGGGGACTGCAGAACGGTTGCACCAACAGCGTCCGACCCCCTCTGCTTCCCTACTCTATCTGCAGCTACTGTATTATAAGGGATAATGTACCCCCTACTGTAAATGATAAGGATATTAGCAGTCACTGAGGGGTTCTGTGCCCCCCATATAAAGGCACAAGGCTGCAGGCTGAGTTATACAGGGAACTCTGAGTATCACTCATGTATTATAAGGGATAATGTACCCCCTACTGTAAATGATAAGGATATTAGCAGTCACTGAGGGGTTCTGTGCCCCCCATATAAAGGCACAAGGCTGCAGGCTGAGTTATACAGGGAACTCTGAGTATCACTCATGTATTATAAGGGATAATGTACCCCCTACTGTAAATGATAAGGATATTAGCAGTCACTGAGGGGTTCTGTGCCCCCCATATAAAGGCACCAGGCTGCAGGCTGAGTTATACAGGGAACTCTGAGTATCACTCATGTATTATAAGGGATACTGTACCCCCTACTGTAAATGATAAGGATATTAGCAGTCACTGAGGGGTTCTGTGCCCCCCATATAAAGGCACAAGGCTGCAGGCTGAGTTATACAGGGAACTCTGAGTATCACTCATGTATTATAAGGGATACTGTACCCCCTACTGTAAATGATAAGGATATTAGCAGTCACTGAGGGGTTCTGTGCCCCCCATATAAAGGCACAAGGCTGCAGGCTGAGTTATACAGGGAACTCTGAGTATCACTCATGTATTATAAGGGATAATGTACCCCCTACTGTAAATGATAAGGATATTAGCAGTCACTGAGGGGTTCTGTGCCCCCCATATAAAGGCACAAGGCTGCAGGCTGAGTTATACAGGGAACTCTGAGTATCACTCATGTATTATAAGGGATAATGTACCCCCTACTGTAAATGATAAGGATATTAGCAGTCACTGAGGGGTTCTGTGCCCCCCATATAAAGGCACAAGGCTGCAGGCTGAGTTATACAGGGAACTCTGAGTATCACTCATGTATTATAAGGGATAATGTACCCCCTACTGTAAATGATAAGGATATTAGCAGTCACTGAGGGGTTCTGTGCCCCCCATATAAAGGCACAAGGCTGCAGGTCAGTATCAGGGTGGAATTTCAGTGATTAATGACATCTCCATGCAGGTACTGCCAATATTATCTCTAGGCTTAAAACTTGTTCTGGGCAACCAGATCTGCCTGTATATGGGCACATTAATCAATTTCCACATTTGGTTTCAATTATTAGCAAATATCCCCACATTTCAGTTTTTAAAAATAGGATATTTAGATTTAGAGCCCCCATCCTGTATTGGCACAGCTTATTCCCCTCTCCTGTGATTGTTCAGCAGAACGAGGGCGGCACTGCAGGGAGTCTAATTAGTCTAATTCCTCATTAGCGGAAATCTAACCATCCCGGTTGGGTATCCTTGTTATGGGCTAAGGGGGCCCAGCCTGAAGGCCAGTTAGGGGGGGATTTGGGGTGAGTGCTTATTTGTGCCCTGGGTACCCCTGGAACTATAGCGGGGTGACTGTTACCCCAATGTTTCTATATATCTGTAACCTTGTTATGGGCTAAGGGGGCCCAGCCTGAAGGCCAGTTAGGGGGGGATTTGGGGTGAGTGCTTATTTGTGCCCTGGGTACCCCTGGAACTATAGCGGGGTGACTGTTACCCCAATGTTTCTATATATCTGTAACCTTGTTATGGGCTAAGGGGGCCCAGCCTGAAGGCCAGTTAGGGGGGGATTTGGGGTGAGTGCTTATTTGTACCCTGGGTACCCCTGGAACTATAGCAGGGTGACTGTTACCCCAATGTTTCTATATATCTGTAACCTTGTTATGGGCTAAGGGGGCCCAGCCTGAAGGCCAGTTAGGGGGGGATTTGGGGTGAGTGCTTATTTGTGCCCTGGGTACCCCTGGAACTATAGCAGGGTGACTGTTACCCCAATGTTTCTATATATCTGTAACCTTGTTATGGGCTAAGGGGGCCCAGCCTGAAGGCCAGTTAGGGGGGGATTTGGGGTGAGTGCTTATTTGTGCCCTGGGTACCCCTGGAACTATAGCAGGGTGACTGTTACCCCAATGTTTCTATATATCTGTAACCTTGTTATGGGCTAAGGGGGCCCAGCCTGAAGGCCAGTTAGGGGGGGATTTGGGGTGAGTGCTTATTTGTGCCCTGGGTACCCCTGGAACTATAGCGGGGTGACTGTTACCCCAATGTTTCTATATATCTGTAACCTTGTTATGGGCTAAGGGGGCCCAGCCTGAAGGCCAGTTAGGGGGGGATTTGGGGTGAGTGCTTATTTGTGCCCTGGGTACCCCTGGAACTATAGCGGGGTGACTGTTACCCCAATGTTTCTATATATCTGTAACCTTGTTATGGGCTAAGGGGGCCCAGCCTGAAGGCCAGTTAGGGGGGGATTTGGGGTGAGTGCTTATTTGTGCCCTGGGTACCCCTGGAACTATAGCAGGGTGACTGTTACCCCAATGTTTCTATATATCTGTAACCTTGTTATGGGCTAAGGGGGCCCAGCCTGAAGGCCAGTTAGGGGGGGATTTGGGGTGAGTGCTTATTTGTGCCCTGGGTACCCCTGGAACTATAGCAGGGTGACTGTTACCCCAATGTTTCTATATATCTGTAACCTTGTTATGGGCTAAGGGGGCCCAGCCTGAAGGCCAGTTAGGGGGGGATTTGGGGTGAGTGCTTATTTGTGCCCTGGGTACCCCTGGAACTATAGCAGGGTGACTGTTACCCCAATGTTTCTATATATCTGTAACCTTGTTATGGGCTAAGGGGGCCCAGCCTGAAGGCCAGTTAGGGGGGGATTTGGGGTGAGTGCTTATTTGTGCCCTGGGTACCCCTGGAACTATAGCGGGGTGACTGTTACCCCAATGTTTCTATATATCTGTAACCTTGTTATGGGCTAAGGGGGCCCAGCCTGAAGGCCAGTTAGGGGGTGATTTGGGGTGTGTGCTTATTTGTACACTGGGTCCCCCTGGAACTATAGCGGGGTGACTGTTACCCCAATGTTTCTATATATCTGTAACCTTGTTATGGGCTAAGGGGGCCCAGCCTGAAGGCCAGTTAGGGAGGGATTTGGGGTGAGTGCTTATTTATGCCCTGGGTACCCCTGGAACTATAGCGGGGTGACTGTTACCCCAATGTTTCTATATATCTGTAACCTTGTTATGGGCTAAGGGGGCCCAGCCTGAAGGCCAGTTAGGGGGGGATTTGGGGTGAGTGGGTATTTGTGCCCTGGGTACCCCTGGAACTATAGTGGGGTGACTGTTACCCCAATGTTTCTATATATCTGTAACCTTGTTATGGGCTAAGGGGGCCCAGCCTGAAGGCCAGTGAGGGGGGAAGCAGCGTAACCCTTTCCCTGCCAGACAGTCTCTGAATAGCACGGAACATATTGTTATAAAGTGGAAGGAGACATTAATAGCCCCCCAGTCCCCCCCACCCCCCGTTACAGGTCCTGTTCCATATTTTAGCTCCCAGTTAAATGGGCCGGGTGGGCTCGCCGTACCCCCCGCTGCAGTGCCAGCCAAGCGCACCAATGCGGAGCATTTCATTCGAGTGCTAATTTAATTAGGAAGCACCCATTTCAGTTAATTTGCTCGGGAAGATGGCTGCAGACTCGCGGCGCCAACAGCTGTTCCTCTCTCGTCCGATGAGCGTTCTGGGCCTCGCAAATGGCTCCGCTCAGCCTTGTTTGGGAGGAAGAAGAGGATTTTATTGCCGCAAACGATCCTCTCAGTAAACACTTTACAGCTCTGCGCGCGCCGGAGTGTGTATTAAGCCCTAGCAACGCGGCCGGCTGCAAATCTGCCACCATACGGCCGTCATTTTATCGCCATATTTCACAGCCGTAACGTTAATGGAACACGCGTCTTTAACGGCTCCACTGAGCACGCTCAAATGATTGCCTTTTGGTGGGGCAGCACTTCTTGTTTTTGTCTTCTCCAGTCTGTACTTGAGCGGGGGAGTAACCAACGTTCCCTCTAATTTTTTATAGGCTGTGTGCGCAAAAAATATCATCCGTGCGCATTTTAAAGCAAGATTAAATTTTTGTGCGCTACAGAATGTTTGTTGGAGTTCAGTTATGGGCATTTTTGCGCAGGTCTTTCAGTTTGTCTAAATCAAGTTACAAAAACACGATGTTATTTCAGTTATCAATAACACTGTTTATTCAAACAAGTTTCATTGTTAAATGCTATACCTATTAATAACGTGTAATTATATTTTATAGGTAGCATTTCGAAACTAAGAGTAATTTAGTTTTTCTCTGCGATCTTTCATATTTATCCAGTCTGAATAAATTCTGTCAAGATCTATCGTGCCTCCATTTTGAAGGTTACTCTTAATACGCATCAGCATTTCCAAATGTTCTAACTGTAAACGGTTCCTTTGCTTCGTTTTCAGATTGTTCATTAAACTAAAACCACGCTCACAATCTGCACTCGAAGCTAAGAATGTGGCACCAATGTCCATCAATTTTGCTAATTCTGCAAATTGATCATTCTGAAATGAAAATTCGCTGGGGCGAAAACTGCCTATAAGGATTTACACATTTAGAAATCAGGACAGGACTTTGTCTTTCCCCCAACCTTACCCTCACCTAGCATTCCTTCAGTGAAGGACCTTCACTATACATTGTGTGCCTATGCCACATCTCCAACTACGGTTGCCCCCTGGCTGGTAAAAATGAAGCCTGATGCCAAAGTTATTAATCCCCCATTGATTTGTTTGCTGCTGAGCCAGCACTACCAAAGCAGAATCTCCATGTTAGCTGGGATGGCAGTGTAACTGTGCTGTACATACTTGTATACACCTACCTGGTCCTCATGACGTGCCATCCAGCATTTCCCACAGCGCAATGCCTTTGGAAATAACTCAGACGTCTCCTCGGTCTACCGCCCTCGTTACCCCGGCAACAGGTACTTCTGGCTCCTGTCCGGTGCTGAACGTGCTCCTTGCGCGCACCCCCCCCCAGACGTCCGTCCGTGGGCAAGTACGCGCGCAGGTACGCACGGACACTCTACACATTGCACCGGACAGGAGCCAGAAGTACCTGTTGCCGGGGTAACGAGGGCGGGAGACCTAGGAGAGTTATTTCCAAAGGCAAAAATCATTTTAGGCAAAAATTTTATTTTTGTGCGCGCTATTTTAATTTGTGTGCGCGGGTTCGGAAAGTCGTGTGCGCGCGCACACGCGCACAGCTTAGAGGGAACAGTGGGAGTAACTTGTTTAACTCCTTGGGAGCTGGGCCGGGGGTTGCACTGAGATTCTGCTCCTACAGGTGCAATGCCCAGGCATGGACTGGCAATCTGTGGCTTCTGGCAAAGGCCAACGGGGCTGCTGTAAGGTGCCATAGTCACTATTTATTGGGGGGGCTGTTTGTGCCTCTGGGTACTGGGAATGCCAGGGGGGCTGTAAGGTGCCACAGACAGTCACTATTTATTGGGCTGGGGGGGCTGTTTGTGTCTCTGGGTACTGGGAATGCCAGGGGGGCTGTAAGGTGCCACAGACAGTCACTATTTATTGGGCTGGGGGGGGGGCTGTTTGTGCCTCTGGGTACTGGGAATGCCAGGGGGGCTGTAAGGTGCCACAGACAGTCACTATTTATTGGGCTGGGGGGGCTGTTTGTGCCTCTGGGTACTGGGAATGCCAGGGGGGCTGTAAGGTGCCACAGACAGTCACTATTTATTGGGCTGGGGGGGCTGTTTGTGCCTCTGGGTACTGGGAATGCCAGGGGGCTGTAAGGTGCCACAGACAGTCACTATTTATTGGGCTGGGGGGGCTGTTTGTGCCTCTGGGTACTGGGAATGCCAGGGGGTCTGTAAGGTGCCACAGACAGTCACTATTTATTGGGCTGGGGGGGCTGTTTGTGCCTCTGGGTACTGGGAATGCCAGGGGGGCTGTAAGGTGCCACAGACAGTCACTATTTATTGGGCTGGGGGGGCTGTTTGTGCCTCTGGGTACTGGGAATGCCAGGGGGGCTGTAAGGTGCCACAGACAGTCACTATTTATTGGGCTGGGGGGGCTGTTTGTGCCTCTGGGTACTGGGAATGCCAGGGGGCTGTAAGGTGCCACAGACAGTCACTATTTATTGGGCTGGGGGGGCTGTTTGTGCCTCTGGGTACTGGGAATGCCAGGGGGCTGTAAGGTGCCACAGACAGTCACTATTTATTGGGCTGGGGGGGCTGTTTGTGCCTCTGGGTACTGGGAATGCCAGGGGGGGCTGTAAGGTGCCACAGACAGTCACTATTTATTGGGCTGGGGGGGCGCTGTTTGTGCCTCTGGGTACTGGGAATGCCAGGGGGGCTGTAAGGTGCCACAGACACTCACTATTTATTGGGCTGGGGGGGGGGGGCTGTTTGTGCCTCTGGGTACTGGGAATGCCGGGGGGGCTGTAAGGTGCCACAGTCAGTCACTATTTATTGGGCTGGGGGGGCTGTTTGTGCCTCTGTGTACTGGGAATGCCGGGGGGGCTGTAAGGTGCCACAGACAGTCACTATTTATTGGGCTGGGGGGGGGGGCTGTTTGTGCCTCTGGGTACTGGGAATGCCAGGGGGGGCTGTAAGGTGCCACAGACAGTCACTATTTATTGGGCTGGGGGGCTGTTTGTGCCTATGGGTACTGGGAATGCCAGGGGGGCTGTAAGGTGCCACAGACGGTCACTATTTATTGGGCTGGGGGGGCTGTTTGTGCCTATGGGTACTGGGAATGCCAGGGGGGCTGTAAGGTGCCACAGACAGTCACTATTTATTGGGCTGGGGGGGCTGTTTGTGCCTCTGGGTACTGGGAATGCCGGGGGGGGCTGTAAGGTGCCACAGACAGTCACTATTTATTGGGCTGGGGGGGCTGTTTGTGCCTCTGGGTACTGGGAATGCCAGGGGGGCTGTAAGGTGCCACAGACAGTCACTATTTATTGGGCTGGGGGGGGGGCTGTTTGTGCCTATGGGTACTGGGAATGCCAGGGGGGCTGTAAGGTGCCACAGACGGTCACTATTTATTGGGCTGGGGGGGCTGTTTGTGCCTATGGGTACTGGGAATGCCAGGGGGGCTGTAAGGTGCCACAGACAGTCACTATTTATTGGGCTGGGGGGGGGCTGTTTGTGCCTCTGGGTACTGGGAATGCCAGGGGGGGCTGTAAGGTGCCATAGTCACTATTTATTGGGGGGGCTGTCTGGGCCTGGCATTTTAATACACTAGCCCCAATTGTGTATCTCAGTCTGGGCCTGGTCATTCCGACCCTCAGCAGCGAGGGGGTAGTTCACCTTAAACGTTATATTCAGTGTGATTTAGACTATTTGCAATTGGTCTTTTTTATATTTTGTGGATTTTGAATGAATGACTTGTTTTTTTTTTGAGAGGCTTAGGGGTTGAGCTGTGTGGTTGCTAGGGATTTATTTCCTTAGCAAAAGTCAGATTGAAGATGAATAGTAACAGCGCTGCCATAGGGAAGCATGGGGCCCTTTCTATAATGAGCTTTTTCCCCCAAAACCATGAAAAATTCAAAAGTTGCGGAGAATTGTATTTCCTTTTATTGTAAAAAAAAAATAATAAATGGGTGGAGTTGCCCTTTAAATTTTTATCGTTGCTAAAGAGCAGATGTGGCCCCATGGGTTGTGCTTAGTATGGCGGGACGGAGGGGCAAAGGAAGTGTGAGCTCTGTGGCACCTACGCGCAGCCCCTCGCCACTCAGCGCTCGTGTTGCTGAGACAGCGCCAGGGTGCAGAGAGCGTGTGAAAGGGCTGCGAGAAGTCAGAGGGTGGCCTGACAGGGTGCCGAGGGGAGGTGAGAGGGGTGAGAGGGGTGCCAGCTGTGTCGGCTGTGTCGGGCATTTGTTCTTATGAGAAATAGGTCAGACTGCGAGACCTCAGCAGCGAGAGAGACTCTCCAACCTCTGTGTCTCTGCCCAATATCAGCACTCACTTCCCTCTGCTGCTCCCCTTCTGCCCTGCCTTCTCTCCCCTGCTTCTCCCCCTCTCTCCCCTGCTTCTGCCCCATTCCTGCTTCTCCCCCTCTCTCCCCTGCTTCTGCCCCATTCCTGCTTCTCCCCCTCTCTCCCCTGCTTCTGCCCCATTCCTGCTTCTCCCCCCTCTCTCCCCTGCTTCTGCCCCATTCCTGCTTCTCCCCCTCTCTCCCCTGCTTCTGCCCCATTCCTGCTTCTCCCCCCTCTCTCCCCTGCTTCTGCCCCATTCCTGCTTCTCCCCCTCTCTCCCCTGCTTCTGCCCCATTCCTGCTTCTCCCCCTCTCTCCCCTGCTTTCTGCCCCATTCCTGCTTCTCCCCTCTCTCCCCTGCTTCTGCCCCATTCCTGCTTCTACCCCTCTCTCCCCTGCTTCTGCCCCATTCCTGCTTCTCCCCCTCTCTCCCCTGCTTCTGCCCCATTCCTGCTTCTCCCCCTCTCTCCCCTGCTTCTGCGCCATTCCTGCTTCTCCCCCTCTCCCCCCTGCTTCTGCCCCCTCTCCTCTGCTTCTCCCCCATCTCCCCCATTTATGCTTCTCCCTGCCCCCCCCCCCCCCTCCAGTGCTTCTGTTGGCATGGGTGCATTATTATGGGGCATTATTATATAAAGGGGTAAATAAAATGCTGGGAATTGTTGCCCTTGCTTCTTTTTGCTCCATAGACTGTGGGGGCCCCTAATACCCCTGTAATCTCTGTATTGGATTCCCAGCCCCCAGGAGTCGCAGCCTTAAGGCCTATGGGAAAGGGGCAATTATTCGCTCAGCAGAAAATAGCGGCTCCTACAATGCCCCCGTCTGCCTGTTCCCTCTCATACCGGAAAGTGCCCCGGTGCCCATGGATGTGCCAGTGTCGGCCATGTTGCCCCATGGGGCGCTGGGTGTGGGGGGCCCAAGCTCGCTCACACTGAGGAACGTCTGTAGCTTTAATCGGTTCCTGTAATTGGCTCCGTGAGTTACAGCCCGCGGCCCCCCACTGCGATACCGACGCGCTGATAGGGGCCCCCACTGTGTGTGACTGGAGGCAGTTCCATACGGCGGAACCGGGGCGGGCGCCGTGCCAGAGCCACACTGTGCCACACAATAGGCCTCGCTTTAACCCTTCTGCTGGGCATCAGCCTGGCATTAATACAGTTTATTTACTATTTATTTGTAAAGCAGGGATTATAAACTCATTCCCTTCCCTGTATTAATCCCACCACCCCTGCTGGGAGGCTCTCCCCTGTATCCACCCCCTTTCCTTTCTCCCATTCACGTTAGGGGCCCCTTTGGTATTTAATCAGTTGCCCAACTGCAGTAAAACTAAGGCTGGGGGGTGAGCAGGGCATTCCCCTTACCCAATACCCCCCCGATACCCCCCCCCATTAAGTCATTAAGGGGCTTTTCACTATCGCAGTGATCGCTCCCTCCCCTGGCAGAGCGGTGGGCTGGGGGCTTTCAGGCTGATCCCCCATGCATAATGCAAAGTAAATAGAGGCTGGCGGGGGGCCAGGGAGCGCGGCACAAGTGCCAACCCTCGTCCCACTCACACGTGCATTATGGGATATGGGTCGGTGCTGCTGGTTCTTGGCTTAGAGCTTCCATAACCGGCCCCGGTACTGTTCCTGTGGGCCCCTGTGTAGCCAAGTGATGTCTGAGAGCCCCCCATAATGCCTCAGGCTGGGCCATTAATGGGCATTAGTTGGGCAGGGGCATTGGTCAGTAGCTGCTGTGTGTCCCTGAGCCACCCGTATGGGTGCCCCGTATTCCTATAGGCTGGCCCTGTTACAGGGATTTGTATCCCTTCAGCTGATTGGAGCTTCTGCCCCTGGGGTCCCAGCTGCTCATTGGATGATAGAACTTGACAGATCCAAGTTGCACCCCATTCTTATTGGGTTTTCTGCTGCTTTGGGTGGGTTATACCGTAGCCCCTCTATCAATATCCTAATGGACCAACCCCCTCTGGGGATACGTGCAGAACCCCCCCCTCTGGGGCTATACACAGAACCCCCCCCCCCCGGGGCTATACAAAGAACCCCCCCCGGGGGCTATAGACAGAACCCTCCCCCCCCCCCAGGGCTATACACAGAACCCACCCCCCTGGGGCTATACACAGAACCCCCCCCCCTGGGGCTATACAAAGAACCCCCCCCGGGGGCTATAGACAGAACCCTCCCCCCCCCCAGGGCTATACACAGAACCCGCCCCCGGGGCTATACACAGAACCCCCCCCCGGGGGCTATACACAGAACCCCCCCCCCCTGGGGCTATACACAGAACCCCCCCCCCCGGGGCTATACACAGAACCCCCCCCCTGGGGCTATACACAGAACCCCCCCCTGGGGCTATACACAGAACCCCCCCCCCCGGGGGCTATACACAGAACCCCCCCCCCGGGGGCTATACACAGAACCCCCCCCCTGGGGCTATAGACTGAAACCCCCCCCCCCCCCGGGGCTATACACAGAACCCCCCCCCCGGGGGCTATACACAGAACCCCCCCCCCGGGGCTATACACAGAACCCCCCTCTGTTAACTGGTCAGAGCCAGAGAGACCACTATGTGCTGCTTTGTGCAGAGTTAAACATAAGCCCAAGCAAGTCCATGTTGCCTACATTTCCCAGGAGCCACAGACAGCCAAGGACTGCTGGGAAATGTAGTTCAGTAGGTTCCCTATGTGGCAGTGTGGCTGTTACGGGGGGGCCGGGGGTACGGGGAATGAGTAAGGGATAAGTAAGGTGAGTAGAGGGACTATATTTAAGGTGACAATCCGCGATGTGACGGCACAGTTACACGGGTGTAAATCAGGCGCTTCTCAGTATGTGATCCCGGGGCAAGTTGCGCAGTTAGTGCCCAGCGGGCTCACCCCCTGTAACCCTATCTGCCACCTTCCAGTACTGAGTGTATTAACCCTGCCGGGCACCAGTATGGGCAGTCTGTACCTAACTGTGCCACTCCAGCCCTGGAACTACCAATCCCAGCATCCTCTAACTGCCCCGCATTGCCCCGCCTGTGTACCCGCAGAGCCCAGATACCATAGCAACACAGGGCAATAACCACGGAGGAGTATGGACTGGTCCGGCCCACTCCTGATCCCCGTGCCCATTGGTGCCCAAAGGGGCTCATTTTGTGTAAGTCAGATACTGTCTCAGCGATGCCAGTCTAATGCCCCCCCCCCCCCTCTCTCTCTCTCTGTCTGTCTGTCTCTCACACAGGCAAACGGCTGCAGATCAAACCTCGACTGTGAACCGGACTGTCTGCCCGTGGCACCCTGGCCTCCTCCAATCAGAGGGTGAGATCTACCTGTGTGCCAAACTCTCAGGAAATCAGGAGTCACCACAGAAGGCACACGTCATGGATGTGCTGTGGGCACGGAACATGCTTTGTCCATGTTGGGTTTAGTATGGTCTCCGCCAGATAAAGCAGTTCATCACATGGTCTCTGCCAGATAAAGCAGTTCATCACATGGTCTCTGCCAGATAAAGCAGTTCATCACATGGTCTCTGCCAGATAAAGCAGTTCATCACATGGTCTCTGCCAGATAAAGCAGTTCATCACATGGTCTCCGCCAGATAAAGCAGTTCATCACATGGTCTCTGCCAGATAAAGCAGTTCATCACATGGTCTCCGCCAAGCAGGGCAGTTTGCCTGGCAGATGCCTATTTAATAATTCATATTAATTTAATTTATGGTTTCTGTGTATAATGAGCTTTTGCTGTTTATGAGTTTTGTGCCCAATAGTTAGGGGTTTGCCCCCCAGGGTGCATTTTATTTGCTTGAACCCTTTTGTTTGGGGGGTGTTAAAGTTTGGGCAAGGGATAGGGTGCTAGTCTGGCAGGGACACACCGGGGGGACAATGGGCACAGATTCTACCTTATGACTGGCCACTTACCCCCCAGCTGTGACTCTTAAAGACCCCATTACATTAGTGCCCCCTAGAGTTTGGCCCTATAGAAAGAGCAGGGCCCATACTCAGATCTATGCAACTGATGCCCCCCCCCCTTTAAAGAGCAAGTAAAGGCCCCGCTTAATGCTCATTAATTATACCCCCACCCCCCAATTCTGCCTTCATTTAGCCATTGTGGTGCCGGGGGGTCACTGGTATCCAAGGCAAAGGGAGGGGCCACATCAGACACACCCAGGAGGTAAGTTGAACAGGGGGCAAAGGACATGGCACTTTATGGGTGAAACATATTGGGTGCCCCTAGCAATGCCCATCTCATCATTTGCATTTACACCTTCAGGTTGGTACCGGGCCCCATTGGGGTAAGAGCCAAGGGCCCCATCGTAGAAAAGTATATAAGGAGTTTTTATTTGCCCCAGTTTGTGATTCTTTTAATCCCCAATAAAATACAATGTTCCCAAAGTGATTTTAACAAATATGAACTGTTCTCATGTGTATTTTGTGTTACTCCCCCCCCCACTTCTTTCCTGCCCCCCCCCCCCCATAATCCCCCCTTCCCTTTCTGCCCTTTCTCTCAGGTGGGAGTTGCCATATTGTTGGATCCATGCAGGTGTTGGGAGTCTCAGGATTAGGGAACCCTGCGGCATGTAAGGGGTTACGGAGGCCCGTTGGCAGGGAGTTGGCAGGGTTGCTGGGAGTTACTGGCAGCGCCAGGCTGGGGGATTAGGGAACCCTGCGGCATGTAAGGGGTTACGGAGGCCCGTTGGCAGGGAGTTGGCAGGGTTGCTGGGAGTTACGGGCAGCGCCAGGCTGGGGGATTAGGGAACCCTGCGGCATGTAAGGGGTTACGGAGGCCCATTGGCAGGGAGTTGGCAGGGTTACTGGGAGTTACGGGCAGCGCCAGGCTGGGGGATTAGGGAACCCTGCGGCATGTAAGGGGTTACGGAGGCCCATTGGCAGGGAGTTGGCAGGGTTGCTGGGAGTTACGGGCAGCGCCAGGCTGGGGGATTAGGGAACCCTGCGGCATGTAAGGGGTTACGGAGGCCCATTGGCAGGGAGTTGGCAGGGTTGCTGGGAGTTACGGGCAGCGCCAGGCTGGGGGATTAGGGAACCCTGCGGCATGTAAGGGGTTACGGAGGCCCGTTGGCAGGGTTGCTGGGAGTTACGGGCAGCGCCAGGCTGGGGGATTAGGGAAAGGAATGAAAGAGAAGCAGAAAAACTGCCAATTGCTGCAAATTAAAGAGGGAAATGCGTCCAATACCCAATGTATTAATCCCCTCGCTCTCAGCTGCGTCCCCATTGGCTGCCTTAGTGCCGAGTGAGCGGGGGCCGGCGGGGCTCTTTAATGGGGGGATGGGGCCAAATTGTTCTCCCGGGGCCAATTGTCAGGCCGTCAGTAGCCTTTATGTGCCCATAAAGCAGCAGGGTGCCAATCCGACCGCTACTGAGCCTGTAATTGCTCTTACCCACAGCTGCCCTGGTATATCCCATGGTGTGAAACTACAACTCCCAGCATCCCACCCTGAGCCGAATGCCCATCACTGTACAGGTATTTAGCAGGTACAGGTACAGGCTATGGGCAAACTTAGGGGGCTGTTCCTGCTGAATTGTGCTTAGTACAGGGGAATCCCTATGTGCCATAGTTTTATGGTATCTCTCTGTACAGGCTATGAGCAAACTTAGGGGGCTGTTCCTGCTGAATTGTGCTTAGTACAGGGGAATCCCTATGTGCCATAGTTTTATGGTATCTCTCTGTACAGGCTATGAGCAAACTTAGGGGGCTGTTCCTGCTGAATTGTGCTTAGTACAGGGGAACAGCTATGTGCCATAGTTTTATGGTATCTCTCTGTACAGGCTATGAGCAAACTTAGGGGGCTGTTCCTGCTGAATTGTGCTTAGTACAGGGGGATCCCTATGTGCCATAGTTTTATGGTATCACATGATTAGCGGCCGGCAGAGCCCTCAGTGCCAGACCCACAGACAATAGAAATGTTACTTTTGTGCTTTTTTACTCTGCCAACAGATCTGTTGCTATGGAGGAGCCGGGGGGACAGGGAGTTGCCGGATCGATGGGAAGTTTAATCTCCTTACAAATGGGCTTAAAGGGAACTGTCATAAATAGCCCCGAGGTGCCAAACTGGGGGGGCTAATAAATCAGCTGCACAAATAGCCTGTCCTGTTCCTGCTCTGGCGGGGGGCCAAGCCGTGACGCACGCGTCTGTCAGGGTCAGGCATTCACTTGCACCGGGGGTAAAGGGGCATTAGTATTAAACAATCTGCCTATGGGGGGGCAGGGAGTGTGACTCGGGGGGGAATCCCACACTGACCCCAGGAATTGCCTATGGGGGGGCAGGGAGTGTGACTCGGGGGGGAATCCCACACTGACCCCAGGAATTGCCTATGGGGGGGCAGGGAGTGTGACTCGGGGGGGTATCCCACACTGACCCCAGGAATTGCCTATGGGGGGGGCATGGAGTGTGACTGGGGGGGTATCCCACACTGACCCCAGGAATTGCCTATGGGGGGGGCAGGGAGTGTGACTGGGGGGGTATCCCACACTGACCCCAGGAATTGCCTATGGGGGGGCAGGGAGTGTGAGTGGGGGGGTATCCCACACTGACCCCAGGAGGATCAATAGGGGAAAGCACAACGCCAAGTTGCCCCCTTTGTGGTGACGCTTTACCCCCGGGCATCATTCCTTTATCCCATGATACGGGGGGCATTAGTTTAGCCGGATCTCACTATTCACTCCCGGAGGGGAAGAGATTGGGGCCAGGGCCCTCCCATTAATACGGGGGGTGGGGGCTAAAGTGAATGTGAATCCTGGGGCCTAACGAAGGGGGCCGTGCCCGGGTCATGTTGCCCTTGCCACCCTTCTCTTTGGCTACAGTAGCTGCAATGGGCACTGCCCAACCCGGAGCTGCCAGTCAGGTCACTATGGAGAATGGAATCACAGCATTTATCCCAGGGGCCAATAAAATCACAGCAGAAAATAGATTCAGAGCATTAACCTCAGACATGTCAGTAAGATCACTACAAAAATGGGTTTAGGGTGAAGGAAAACCCCAGCCAGGCCACAAAGATCACTGCAGAAAATGGATTTGGAACATTGCATTGACCCCAAATATGGCCGGTTACTAGAGAAATGTATTCAGAATATAATAACCCCAGACATGTCAACAAGGTTATTGCAGGAGATGGATTCAGAGCATTGCATTAACCCCAAATATGACAGCAAGGTTACTACAGAAATGTAATCGGGGCATAACAATAACCCCAGACATGCCACTAAGATCATTTCAGACAATGGATCCCGAGCTTTACCCCAGACATGTCTGTAAGATCACTACAGAAATGGTTTCAGGGTGAATCAATAACCCCAGACATGTTGGTAAGATCACTACAGAAAATGGATTTAGAGTGTTGCATTAACCCCACATATACCAGAAAAGGTAAGTGGGACCCTAACACCCAGATAATCATCTAAATTACAAACTTGAAAACAAAGGGTTAATTTTTTAAAGATATATGCGCACTGCCAGCCCTGCATTGTGTACTTTATACTGAAAACCAATGTGGAGGTGAGCTTTAACCCACTGACTGCCGGGCTGCCCGATGGACTGTGTGATCCCCCTAGAATAGTATTGGACTGAATGAGTCACATGGGGATGGGGGGGTTATACCTTGTGAGCCCCTAATATCCCTTTTCACAGGGGGGGCTTCAGTACCAAGTGGGGGGGGGGGCTGCTGGTTGCACTGGGAGTCACTGGGTCACAAGGGCAGAATGACAGGAGCCAAGAAATGATACCCAGCAGTTTAACCCTTTCCTTACCAAGGCTGCGTTGCTGGCAGGGCAGTTATAGGGGGGCAGCAATATAGATTTCCTGTTGCAGGGTTACGTGTTGCCTAGCAACGTGATGCCCCAGGACCCAGTGACTGTCAAGGAAAGGGTTAAAGGGTTGCTGAAAGGGGTATAAATAAGAACCAATCGGCTCCCCCCCCCCCCCCCCCAATAAAGCCAAATTGGTTTTACGCTTTGGAGCCCGTTTAATTGATCTGTAGGAGGAAACGAGTTCATCTCCCTATTGATTGGCTCTCGCTGCAACCGCTTCGTTATGATATCCGCTTCTCGGCAAAATCACCCAATCAATGGCCGGCCCACTAATCCCTTCTACTTGCCCTTTGTGTCTGTCCTGGGGCAAGTACTGTGTGTGCAGGTAGGGGCAGAAATACACAGTCACAAGGTTGTGCCCATCCCGTACTGAGGAGGTTGTGCCCACCCCTTACTGAGGAGGTTGCGCCCGCCCCTTACTGAGGAGGTTGCGCCCGCCCCTTACTGAGGAGGTTGCGCCCGTCCCTTACTGAGGAGGTTGCGCCCGTCCCTTACTGAGGAGGTTGCGCCCGTCCCTTACTGAGGAGGTTGCGCCCGTCCCTTACTGAGGAGGTTGCGCCCGTCCCTTACTGAGGAGGTTGCGCCCGTCCCTTACTGAGGAGGTTGCGCCCACCCCTTACTGAGGAGGTTGCGCCCACCCCTTACTGAGGAGGTTGCGCCCACCCCTTACTGAGGAGGTTGCGCCCGTCCCTTACTGAGGAGGTTGCGCCCGTCCCTTACTGAGGAGGTTGCGCCCGTCCCTTACTGAGGAGGTTGCGCCCGCCCCTTACTGAGGAGGTTGCGCCCGTCCCTTACTGAGGAGGTTGCGCCCGTCCCTTACTGAGGAGGTTGCGCCCGTCCCTTACTGAGGAGGTTGCGCCCGTCCCTTACTGAGGAGGTTGCGCCCGTCCCTTACTGAGGAGGTTGCGCCCGTCCCTTACTGAGGAGGTTGCGCCCACCCCTTACTGAGGAGGTTGCGCCCGTCCCTTACTGAGGAGGTTGCGCCCGTCCCTTACTGAGGAGGTTGCGCCCACCCCTTACTGAGGAGGTTGCGCCCACCCCTTACTGAGGAGGTTGCGCCCCCCTTCTGAGGAGGTTGCGCCCCCCCTTACTGAGGAGGTTGCGCCCACCCCTTACTGAGGAGGTTGCGCCCATCCCTTACTGAGGAGGTTGCGCCCGTCCCTTACTGAGGAGGTTGCGCCCGTTCCCTTACTGAGGAGGTTGCGCCCGTCCCTTACTGAGAGGTTGCGGCCCCGTCCCTTACTGAGGAGGTTGCGCCCGTCCCTTACTGAGGAGGTTGCGCCCGTCCCTTACTGAGGAGGTTGCGCCCGTCCCTTACTGAGGAGTTGCGCCCGTCCCTTACTGAGGAGGTTGCGCCCGTCCCTTACTGAGGAGGTTGCGCCCGTCCCTTACTGAGGAAGGTTGCGCCCGTCGCTTACTGAGGAGGTTGCGCCCACGTCCTTACTGAGGAGGGTTGGGCGCCCACCCCTTACTGAGGGAGTTGCGCCCACCCCTTACTGAGGAGGTTGCGCCCGCCTTACGAGGGAGGTTGCGCCCGCCCCTTACTGAGGAGGTTGCGCCCGCCCCTTACTGAGGAGGTTGCGCCCGCCCCTTACTGAGGAGGTTGCGCGCCGCCCCTTACTGAGGAGTTGCGCCCGTCCCTTACTGAGGAGGTTGCGCCCGTCCCTTACTGAGGAGGTTGCGCCCGTCCCTTACTGAGGAGGTTGCGCCCGTCCCTTACTGAGGAGGTTGCGCCCGTCCCTTACTGAGGAGCGTTGCCGCCCGTCCCTTACTGAGGAGGTTGCGCCCGTCCCTTACTGAGGAGGTTGCGCCCGTCCCTTACTGAGGAGGTTGCGCCCGTCCCTTACTGAGGAGGTTGCGCCCACCCCTTACTGAGGAGGTTGCGCCCATCCCTTACTGAGGAGGTTGCGCCCATCCCTTACTGAGGAGTTGCGCCCACCCCTTACTGAGGAGGTTGCGCCCACCCCTTACTGAGGAGGTTGCGCCCACCCCTTACTGAGGAGGTTGCGCCCACCCCTTACTGAGGAGGTTTGCGCCCGTCCCTTACTGAGGAGGGTTGCCGCCCGTCCCTTACTGAGGAGGTTGCGCCCGCCCCTTACTGAGAGGTTGCGCCCGTCCCTTACTGAGGAGGTTGCGCCCGTCCCTTACTGAGGAGGTTGCGCCCACCCCTTACTGAGGAGGTTGCGCCCATCCCTTACTGAGGCAGGTTGCGCCACCCCTTACTGAGGAGGTTGCGCCCCACCCCTTACTGAGGAGGTTGCGCCCGCCCCTTACTGAGGAGGTTGCGCCCGTCCCTTACTGAGGAGGTTGCGCCCACCCCTTACTGAGGAGGTTGCGCCCACCCCCTTACTGAGGAGGTTGCGCCCACCCCTTACTGAGGAGGTTGCGCCCGTCCCTTACTGAGGAGGTTGCGCCCGTCCCTTACTGAGGAGGTTGCGCCCGTCCCTTACTGAGGAGGTTGCCGCCCGTCCCTTACTGAGGAGGTTGCGCCCGTCCCTTACTGAGGAGGTTGCGCCCGTCCCTTACTGCAGGAGGTTGCCGCCCGTCCCTTACTGAGGAGGTTGCGCCCGTCCCTTACTGAGGAGGTTTGCGCCCGTCCCTTACTGAGGAGGTTGCGCCCGTCCCTTACTGAGGAGGTGCGCCCGTCCCTTACTGAGGAGGTTGCGCCCGTCCCTTACTGAGGAGGTTGCGCCCGCCCTTACTGAGGAGGTTGCGCCCGCCCTTACTGAGGAGGTTGCGCCCGTCCCTTACTGAGGAGGTTGCGCCCGTCCCTTACTGAGGAGGTTTGCGCCCGCCCTTACTGAGGAGGTTGCGCCCGCCCCCTTACTGAGGAGGTTGCGCCCGTCCCTTACTGAGGAGTTTGCGCCCGTCCCTTACTGAGGAGGTTGCGCCCGTCCCTTACTGAGGAGGTTGCGCCCGTCCCTTACTGAGGAGGTTGCGCCCGTCCCTTACTGAGGAGGTTGCGCCCGTCCTTACTGAGGAGGTTGCGCCCGTCCCTTACTGAGGAGGTTGCGCCCGTCCCTTACTGAGGAGGTTGCGCCGTCCCTTACTGAGGAGGTTGCGCCCGTCCCTTACTGAGGAGGTTGCGCCCGCCCCTTACTGAGGAGGTTGCGCCCGCCCCTTACTGAGGAGGTTGCGCCCGCCCCTTACTGAGGAGGTTGCGCCCGCCCCTTACTGAGGAGGTTGCGCCCGCCCCTTACTGAGGAGGTTGCGCCCGCCCCTTACTGAGGAGGTTGCGCCCGTCCCCTTACTGAGGAGGTTGCGCCCATCCCTTACTGAGGAGGTTGTGCCCATCCCTTGGTGATGAGGTGCCTATCCCCAGTCAATGAGGTTGTGCCCATCCCCAGCCAATGAGATTGTGCCAATCCCCAGTCAATGAGGTTGTGCCCATCCCCAGCCAATGAGGTTGTGCCCATCCTATGGGAGGCAACATGGCGGCTACGGGGAGGCCACGGGGCAGCTATGGGGAGGCAACAGGGCGGCTATGGGTGGCCACAGGGCTACCTCTCTCCCAGGCCCCAGTGCCAACAGCATTCCCTGAGTGCCCCAAACAGCTGCCCCCGGGCATGGAAATGAGACATTAAA
The DNA here is from genome assembly GCF_000004195.4 of Xenopus tropicalis. Lineage (NCBI taxonomy): Eukaryota > Metazoa > Chordata > Amphibia > Anura > Pipidae > Xenopus > Xenopus tropicalis. The sequence goes on along the minus strand of NC_030682.2, from coordinate 150,420,653 downwards.
GGATTAGAGCGCAGGAGGGAGTGTGATAGTCGGCAGGGAGAGGGGCCCGGCTGGCAGTTAAATTTAGGCTGCATTCCCCGGCTGCCATTGCCCCTGGCTGGGACCCGCTGGAGGCTGAAGTGAAATGTAGAAGGAAGGAGGGTCCATAACAGCGTGCCCCCCCCCCGCCTTCAGTTTCACTCTCTGTGGGGGGGGGGCTGGAGTGACATAACCAGTTGGAGGCTGCGAGAGGGCACAGCACTCACATCATTCACTCACATATAGACACATAGGGGCAGGGGGGGCAGCAACCGAGGGGGGGGGGCAAATAACACTGAGAACTTGGAGATGAACATCCAGCTTGTCCTGAGCCCCCGCACTGCGGCTCCTGCGATTGGTCAGTGCCCCCCCAAGCCTGTTCCAACCCCTATGGGGGGGTCCAAGGGGGGCAACTGCACATTGGGTCACAGGGCAGAGAGGCAACAATAAAAACCCATTTGTAGCCACAAAAATGTTGTGGTTGGTTTGTACATCACCCCCAGGCGGAGGTTGGTTTGTACATCACCCCCAGGCGGAGGTTGGTTTGTACATCACCCCCAGGCGGAGGTTGGTTTGTACATCACCCCCAGGCGGAGGTTGGTTTGTACATCACCCCCAGGCGGAGGTTGGTTTGTTCATCACCCCCAGGTGGTGGTTGGTTTGTACATCACCCCCAGGCGGAGGTTGGTTTGTTCATCACCCCCAGGCGGAGGTTGGTTTGTACATCACCCCCAGGCGGTGGTTGGTTTGTTCATCACCCCCAGGCGGAGGTTGGTTTGTACATCACCCCCAGGCGGAGGTTGGTTTGTACATCACCCCCAGGCGGTGGTTGGTTTGTACATCACCCCCAGGCGGAGGTTGGTTTGTACATCACCCCCAGGCGGAGGTTGGTTTGTACATCACCCCCAGGCGGAGGTTGGTTTGTACATCACCCCCAGGCGGAGGTTGGTTTGTACATCACCCCCAGGCGGAGGTTGGTTTGTACATCACCCCCAGGCGGAGGTTGGTTTGTACATCACCCCCAGGCGGAGGTTGGTTTGTACATCACCCCCAGGCGGAGGTTGGTTTGTACATCACCCCCAGGCGGAGGTTGGTTTGTACATCACCCCCAGGCGGAGGTTGGTTTGTACATCACCCCCAGGCGGAGGTTGGTTTGTACATCACCCCCAGGTAGTGGTTGGTTTGTACATCACCCCCAGGCGGAGGTTGGTTTGTACATCACCCCCAGGCGGAGGTTGGTTTGTACATCACCCCCAGGTGGTGGTTGGTTTGTACATCACCCCCAGGAACATTCCCTATGAGAGGAGAAGTGAGTCCAGGTGGCCAGTAGATCAGTTCAGCCCCGGGCTCCATGGCTCGTTCCCTTCTGGCCCCTATTTCGAGGCCGAAGATAATTAATTACCCTCCCGGCAGCTGTGAGCTTGGAACGTGTGTTATTAAAAGCCCCTCAGTAGCCCCCCTCCGGCCGGATCCCCTTACACTCCAGAACAAATCAGCCGTAACTCACACTTACTTTACTTCCCCTTGTAAGAGCTTCTCGGGGCTTTGCCGGTGGGACACTTACAGGCACATTTGCCCCTAGGTGAGTCCGTGCTCCTATCCAGTCTGCCGGCTGCCTTGGGTCTTGTTGTGGCCCCAAATCAGTTCCCTGCCAGCCGCGGGGAGAAAGGCAAATTCAAACTTGAAATGACCCATTAGTGTGATGTAGATACTGATATTAAGTCTGGTTTTGGAGGCTCATGACTGGAGGTGGAGGCCCATCAAGAACCACAGGTTGGTCTAACTATGCACTTTAAACAGGGGCCTCAACCCAAATATTGCAGGACATTACACTTTATCTGCCCAGCCTGTGGCCTTTCTGGAACTTTAACAACAGATGAAAAACAACAGACTGGTTGGGCACCACATCTCCATCTTGCCCTACTATCTCCCTCTTGCCCTACTGTCTCCATGTTGCCCTACTGTCTCCATGTTGCCCTACTGTCCCCATCTTGTCCTACTGTGTCCATCTTTCCCTACTGTCTCCATCTTGTTCTACTGTCTCCAACTTGTCCTACTGTCTCCATCTTGCCCTACTGTCCCCATCTTGTCCATCTTGTCCTACTGTCTACAACTTGCCCTACTGTCTCCAACTTGTTCTACTGTCTCCAACTTGTCCTACTGTCTCCATCTTGCCCTACTGTCCCCATCTTGTCCTACTGTCTCCATCTTTACCTACTGTCTCCATCTTTCCCTACTGTCTCCATCTTGTCCTACTGTCTCCATCTTTCCCTACTGTCTCCATCTTGTCCTACTGTCTCCATATTGTCCTACTGTTTCCATCTTGCCCTACTGTCTCCATATTGTTCTACTGTCTCCATCTTGTCCTACTGTCTCCATCTTGTCCTACTGTCTCCATCTTTCCCTACTGTCTCCATCTTTCCCTACTGTCTCCCTCTTGTCCTACTGTCTCCATCTTTCCCTTTTGTCTCCATCTTGTCCTACTGTCTCCACCTTGTCCTACTGTCTCCATATTGTCCTACTGTTTCCATCTTGCCCTACTGTCTCCATATTGTTCTACTGTCTCCAACTTGTCCTACTGTCTCCATATTGTCCTACTGTTTCCATCTTGCCCTACTGTCTCCATATTGTTCTACTGTCTCCATCTTGCCCTACTGTCTCCGTCTTGTCCTACTGTCTCCATATTGTTCTACTGTCTCCATATTGTTCTACTGTCTCCATCTTGTCCTACTGTCTCCATATTGTTCTACTGTCTCCATCTTGTTCTACTGTCTCCATATTGTTCTACTGTATCCATCTTGTCCTACTGTCTCCATATTGTCCTACTGTTTCCATATTGCCCTACTGTTTCCATATTGCCCTACTGTCTCCATCTTGTCCTACTGTGTCCATCTTGTCCTGTTGTCTCCATCTTGCCCTACTGTCTCCATCTTGTCCTACTGTCTCCATCTTGTCCTACTATTTCCATATTGCCCTACTGTCTTCATCTTGTCCTACTGTGTCCATCTTGTCCTGTTGTCTTCATATTGTCCTACTGTCTCCATCTTGTCCTACTTTTTCCATCTTGTCCTATTGTCTCCATCTTGCCCTACTGTCTCCATATTGTCCTATTGTCTCCATCTTGCCCTACTGTCTCCATCTTGTCCTATTGTCTCCATCTTGTCCTACTGTCTCCATATTGTCCTATTGTCTCCATATTGTCCTATTGTCTCCATCTTGTCCTACTGTCTCCATCTTGTCCTACTATCTCCATATTGTCCTACTGTCTCCTTCTGGCCCTACTGTCTCCATCTTGTCCTATTGTCTCCATCTTGTCCTATTGTCTCCATACTGTCCTATTGTCTCCATCCTGTTCTACTATCTCCATATTGTCCTATTGTCTCCATATTGTCCTACTGTCTCCATCTTGTCCTACTGTCTCCATCTTGTCCTACTATCTCCATACTGTCCTATTGTCTCCATCTTGTCCTACTGTCTCCGTCTTGTGCTACTGTCTCCATCTTGCCCTACTGTCTCCATCTTGTCCTACTGTCTCCATCTTGTCCTACTATTTCCATATTGCCCTACTGTCTTCATCTTGTCCTACTGTGTCCATCTTGTCCTGTTGTCTTCATATTGTCCTACTGTCTCCATCTTGTCCTACTTTTTCCATCTTGTCCTATTGTCTCCATCTTGCCCTACTGTCTCCATATTGTCCTATTGTCTCCATCTTGCCCTACTGTCTCCATCTTGTCCTATTGTCTCCATCTTGTCCTACTATCTCCATATTGTCCTATTGTCTCCATATTGTCCTACTCTCTCCATCTTGTCCTACTGTCTCCATCTTGTCCTACTATCTCCATATTGTCCTATTGTCTCCATCTTGTCCTACTGTCTCCATCTTGTCCTATTGTCTCCATCTTGTCCTACTCTCTCCATCTTGTCCTATTGTCTCCATCTTGTCCTACTATCTCCATATTGTCCTATTGTCTCCATATTGTCCTACTGTCTCCATCTTGTCCTACTGTCTCCATCTTGTCCTATCTCCATACTGTCCTATTGTCTCCATCTTGTCCTACTGTCTCCGTCTTGTCCTACTGTCTCCTTCTTGCCCTACTGTCTCCATCTTGTCCTACTGTCTCCATCTTGTCCTATTGTCTCCATATTGTCCTACTATCTCCATATTGTCCTATTGTCTCCATATTGTCCTACTCTCTCCATCTTGTCCTACTGTCTCCATCTTGTCCTACTATCTCCATATTGTCCTATTGTCTCCATATTGTCCTACTGTCTCCATCTTGTCCTACTATCTCCATATTGTCCTATTGTCTCCATATTGTCCTATTGTCTCCATATTGTCCTACTCTCTCCATCTTGTCCTACTGTCTCCATCTTGTCCTACTCTCTCCATCTTGTCCTACTGTCTCCATCTTGTCCTACTATCTCCATATTGTCCTATTGTCTCCATATTGTCCTACTATCTCCATACCCACACTTTGTGTCTCAACCCTTTCTCCTTGTAGATTGTAAGCTCTTTTGGGCAGGGCTCCCTTCCCCTCCTGTATCGGTTACTGATTGCTTTATATGTTACTCTGTATGTCCAATGTATGAAACCCACTTATTGTACAGCGCTGCGGGGTATGTTGGCGCTTTATAAATAAATGTTAATGTAATGTAATGTAATACTGTCCTATTGTCTCCATCTTGCCCTACTGTCTCCATCTTGTCCTACTGTCTCCATATTGTCCTACTCTCTCCATCTTGTCCTACTGTCTCCATCTTGTCCTACTATCTCCATATTGTCCTATTGTCTCCATATTGTCCTACTGTCTCCATCTTGTCCTACTATCTCCATATTGTCCTATTGTCTCCATATTGTCCTATTGTCTCCATATTGTCCTACTCTCTCCATCTTGTCCTACTGTCTCCATCTTGTCCTACTCTCTCCATCTTGTCCTACTGTCTCCATCTTGTCCTACTATCTCCATATTGTCCTATTGTCTCCATATTGTCCTACTATCTCCATACCCACACTTTGTGTCTCAACCCTTTCTCCTTGTAGATTGTAAGCTCTTTTGGGCAGGGCTCCCTTCCCCTCCTGTATCGGTTACTGATTGCTTTATATGTTACTCTGTATGTCCAATGTATGAAACCCACTTATTGTACAGCGCTGCGGGGTATGTTGGCGCTTTATAAATAAATGTTAATGTAATGTAATGTAATACTGTCCTATTGTCTCCATCTTGCCCTACTGTCTCCATCTTGCCCTACTGTCTCCATCTTGTCCTACTGTCTCCTTCTTGCCCTACTGTCTCCATCTTGTCCTACTATCTCCATACTGTCCTATTGTCTCCATCTTGTCCTACTGTCTCCATCTTGTCCTACTGTCTCCTTCTTGCCCTACTGTCTCCATCTTGTCCTACTGTCTCCATCTTGTCCTACTATCTCCATACTGTCCTATTGTCTCCATCTTGTCCTACTGTCTCCATCTTGCCCTACTGTCTCCATCTTGTCCTATTGTCTCCATCTTGTCCTACTATCCCCATATTGTCCTATTGTCTCCATATTGTCCTACTGTCTCCATCTTGTCCTACTGTCTCCATCTTGTCCTACTATCTCCATATTGTCCTATTGTCTCCATCTTGTCCTACTGTCTCCATCTTGTCCTATTGTCTCCATCTTGTCCTACTATCTCCATACTGTCCTATTGTCTCCATCTTGTCCTACTATCTCCATATTGTCCTATTGTCTCCATCTTGTCCTACTGTCTCCATCTTGTCCTACTATCTCCATACTGTCCTATTGTCTCCATCTTGTCCTACTGTCTCCATCTTGTCCTACTGTCTCTTTCTTGCCCTACTGTCTCCATCTTGTCCTACTATCTCCATACTGTCCTATTGTCTCCATCTTGTCCTACTGTCTCCATCTTGCCCTACTGTCTCCACCTTGTCCTACTGTACCCATCTTGCCCAACTGTCTCCATCTTGCCCTACTGTCTCCACCTTGTCCTACTGTTTCCATCTTGTCATACTGTCTTCATCTTGCCCTACTGTCTCCATCTTGCCCTGCTGTTTCCATATTGCCCTACTGTCTCCATCTTGTCCTACTGTCTCCATTTTTCTCTGACAGTCTGGAGACATTTTCCGTTTGTAGGTTTTAGAACTCCATGAAGCAGTTCCGCTTGGAGCCTGATGCTACAATGAGAATTCCTGAAGGATTGGGCAGCGCTACAGTAATAGGCTGATGTATAAATAAATGGTGTTTCTGGTAAATAAGAGGCAAAGCCAAAATCCGTAAGGAATCCAGTAGAAGACAACACGCAATAATCCTGACTGGAGGCCCCATCTGTACAGTAGTTGAACCCAACCCCTGGGAGGGGCCTTACACATGTGCTATAACAATACATTGGTGCAAACGGACCCTAACGGTTTTGTAGTTGGAGGCTCCCCTTAAGGTTCTGGATGTGGGGCCCAACAACTTCTTGCCCATAAGCTTGCAATCCATCCCTCCCTCTCTAGGGACATTCTCCATTGTGGGAGGGCTGAGATTTGGATCAAGGGAAGATTGGGAGCCAAATGAAGACCGGGGCCGGGCGCCCCCACTAAGGCACCTCTGTTCCTCTCGCAATATTCCGGCCGGGGCCCTACGGACAGGAATGAATTACCTTTGGGTGACGAGGGGGCACTTTGCCGGGTGTCAGAGTTCCTACAGATGGTGAACTCTTCATGAACTGTCTCTTCACTCATTTACATGTTTGGCCGATCTCCAACCTCCTGAAATACCAGCCTCACAACTTTGTTTCTGCGCCCCCCTCCCCTCGTCTGTATGGCGCCCCCCCTCCCCTCGTCTGTATGGTGCCCCCCCTCCCCTCGTCTGTATGGAGTGTTTGGTCTAATTCTGGAAGGGCCGCTAATGAGCCGCTTTACATGCAAATAAAACCCAACTGCCGGCTCGGGTTCCCTACGCTCTACCTGACGGGAAGAGGAGAAGTCCTTCTAGTACTTGTTCCGGTGGCCACTTCTTCCCAGACCTGTCATGTCCCATTATACGCAATGTCAATCACTTTATCCCCCCGCCCCCCCCCCCCGGCTCCTCTCCGGCCTGGGCGTTATTGAGAGGATGAGAGAGAGAGGAAGGCATTAGAGATGGTTTAATGGGTCCCACCATGAGATGAGGAGAAGTTCTGGAATGGGGGAACCAAAGAGGATTGGAGGAACCATCATGGGACAGACTATACCTGTTTTAATATGAGCCAGATAGGGATTTAAAGGGGAAGTATTCCCCATCAACATGAGCCTAATAAATAGGACTATCTCTAATGATGTCTCCTGCCTGTTGTTTCCCAACTGCCAAGTCTGATGGGACTCTGATGGCATCTTAAGTGCAACACTAGGTTTGTTTGGCCCTTTCACCCTAAAAACAATATTTTTACAGCCTCACCCTTTGCTGCTAATGGTTAATCAACATGGCTTCCTGCAGAACCCCTATCTCACCCCAAGATACCGTCACCCTGTGGAGCCCAAGTGAGGAAAAGGGCTTATCGGGACTCAAGTTCTGCTCAGATAGTGAAGCCTCCCACGCCATGTGTTGAGGAGCAGTTACTGAATGAGGGAACGTCCTCAGAGGCACCTTTCTCACCCTCCATGGATGATGTTCAGTAAGTGAAGTCATATTAGGGTTCTCCTTGGAGATTCTTCTGGCACCCTACGTATGTGCATGGAATGGAGCATAATAGAACAAAAGCCTCCTCCAAAGCCCTCTTCTCACCCTACATGCAGGGGTGGGAATTGAGTCTGACTGAACAAGGGAGCACCTTGGGTTTCCACCTCTACCCTATATACACGGTGTGAAGCCTCTTTAAGATTCATCAAGAACTTCTCCTTTACCTTATTAGCAGTAGTTAAAGTTTTAATGAATGAGGGGATTCTGGGGGCTCTTCTCTCACCTTATTTGGATGAGGTACAGTGTTACCAAACAATGGGACCCCCCCCCCGGGAACACTTACATGTGCAGTAGGTGCTCTTATTAAAGAAGAGGCCCCTTCTCCCAAAAAATGTTTATGAGATAGAGACAAGACAACATCTTCTACGTGATGTGCTCCACCCATGGAAACCTGACCAGAAGTTGCTGACATAACAGACCTTGATAGGTATCTGTCTTAGCCTCTGATTGGATGGATAATAACAGCCCCAGTCCCTTCCCAGAGGCTATTATCCCCCCACTGCTACTATAGGCACCATCTCTCCCTACTATACCTGCTATCCCACAGCCCCAGTCCCTTCCCAGAGGCTATTATCCCCCCACTGCTACTATAGGCACCATCTCTCCCTACTATACCTGCTATCCCACAGCCCCAGTCCCTTCCCAGAGGCTATTATCCCCCACTGCTACTATAGGCACCATCTCTCCCTACTATACCTGCTATCCCACAGCCCCAGTCCCTTCCCAGAGGCTATTATCCCCCCACTGCTACTATAGGCACCATCTCTCCCTACTATACCTGCTATCCCACAGCCCCAGTCCCTTCCCAGAGGCTATTATCCCCCCCACTGCTACTATAGGCACCATCTCTCCCTACTATACCTGCTATCCCACAGCCCCAGTCCCCTTCCCAGAGGCCTATTATCCCCCACTGCTACTATAGGCAACCATCTCTCCCTACTATACCTGCTATCCCACAGCCCCAGTCCCTTCCCAGAGGCTATTATCCCCCACTGCTACTATAGGCACCATCTCTCCCTACTATACTGCTATCCCACAGCCCCAGTCCCTTCCAGAGGCTATTATCCCCCCCACTGCTACTATAGGCCCCATCTCTCCCTACTATACCTGCTATCCCACAGCCCCAGTCCCTTCCCAGAGGCTATTATCCCCCCACTGTTACTATAGGCACCATCTCTCCCTACTATACTGCTATCCCACAGCCCCAGTCCCTTCCCAGAGGCTATTATCCCCCCCTGCTACTATAGGCCCCATCTCTCCCTACTATACCTGCTATCCCCACTGCCCCCAGTCCTTCCCAGAGGCTATTATCCCCCACTGTTACTATAGGCACCATCTCTCCTACTATACCTGCTATCCCACAGCCCAGTCCTTCCCAGAGGCTATTATCCCCCCCACTGCTACTATAGGCACCATCTCTCCTACTATACCTGCTATCCCACAGCCCCAGTCCTTCCCAGAGGCTATTATCCCCCCACTGCTACTATAGGCACCATCTCTCCCCTACTATAACCTGCTATCCCACAGCCCCAGTCCCTTCCAGAGGCCTAATTATCCCCCCACTGCTACTATAGGCCCCATCTCTCCCTACTATACCTGCTATCCCCCAAGCCCAGTCCCTTCCCAGAGGCTATTATCCCCCACTGTTACTATAGGCACCATCTCTCCCTACTATACTGCTATCCCACAGCCCCAGTCCCTTCCCAGAGGCTATTATCCCCCCACTGCTACTATAGGCCCCAATCTCTCCCTACTATACCTGCTATCCCACAGCCCCAGTCCCTCCCCAGAGGCTATTATCCCCCCACTGCTACTATAGGCACCATCTCTCCCTACTATACCTGCTATCACACAGCCCCAGTCCCTTCCCAGAGGCTATTATCCCCCCACTGCTACTATAGGCACCATCTCTCCTACTATACCTGCTATCCACAGCCCAGTCCCTTCCCAGAGGCTATTATCCCCCCACTGCTACTAAGGCCCAATCTCCCCCTACTACCTGCTATCCCACAGCCCCAGTCCCTTCCCAGAGGCTATTATCCCCCCACTGCTACTATAGGCACCATCTCTCCCTACTATACCTGCTATCCCCACAGCCCCAGTCCCTTCCCAGAGGCTATTATCCCCCCACTGCTACTATAGGCACCATCTCTCCCTACTATACCTGCTATCCCACAGCCCCAGTCCCTTCCCAGAGGCTATTATCCCCCTCACTGCTACTATAGGCACCATCTCTCCCTACTATACCTGCTATCCCACAGCCCAGTCCCTTCCCAGAGGCTATTATCCCCCACTGCTACTATAGGCACCATCTCTCCCTACTATACCTGCTATCGCCACAGCCCCAGTCCCTTCCCAGAGGCTATTATCCCCCCACTGCTACTATAGGCACCATCTCTCCTACTATACCTGCTATCCCACAGCCCCAGTCCCTTCCCAGAGGCTATTATCCCCCACTTGCTACTATAGGCACCATCTCTCCCTACTATACCTGCTATCCCACAGCCCCAGTCCCTTCCCAGAGGCTATTATCCCCCCACTGCTACTATAGGCACCATCTCTCCCTACTATACCTGCTATCCCACAGCCCCAGTCCCTTCCCAGAGGCTATTATCCCCCCACTGCTACTATAGGCACCATCTCTCCCTACTATTGGAATTGGCTATAATAGAGGCTTTGGTGCTGCAGGTTTGTATGTATATGTGGGAGAGAAGTACTCATGGGTAACCCAACCCTAACAGCACCCAAATCACATGACCCCACCCTCACACACAACTAAAATAGGTCCCTCTTGCTTTAACCCCCTGCGGCTCCATTACCCCCCGGGGCCAATTGCATAACAGCGACACACAAGCCCCGTAACGCCCAGCGCTATAAATAGGCCCATTTGTCTATTTACTGACTCTCGGGGTCCCCCAGGGGGGGTGGGGGGGGCAATTAATGACACTCATTGGGGCACTTACATTTCTGTGTGTGACCCCCAAAACCAAGTTTGCTTGTTTCTATTCTCCCCGATTTAAATGTTTTCTTAATTTAAAGGGAAAGTAAAGCCATTTATAATGAGAGGGGATAGAAATAACTCCAATATAAATTTAAAGGTGATAAAATCCCTAAAAGTGTTGCTTAACTCTTTGTTACCCAATATGGCACTGGGGGGGGGCTCCCAGCATGTACGGACATATCAATAGCCAACGGATGGGGGTGAACAACACTGAAATCACCCAGGATTGGGCTATTTGGGCTGGAAACTGACCGGCCAATCAGGTTCATCAATAACAAAATCGCTTTGGGACTGGTGACAATTTGCCTTGGGGACATTAATATTACAGAGAGAGCCTAAAATACATGGGACTCAGTAAGAAGGCGGAGTTATGAGAATATTGCACTGTTGCTAGGGAGATATTCTGCCATTTATCAGTATGGCAGCACCAATTCATCCCTACTTGTTCCACCTGAGAAGGGCAAAGAGGTAGAAGTCCCGGGTATTGAATAACCCAGCAAAGACGACTAAACCAAATTAAGCAATTTCAGCCCAAATAAACACATAATTTTTTACATTTAGGTACATTCCTGGGGAGAATGAAGCAACGTTGCAGTAAGTGATTCTCTGCGGAAACCCTGGGGCTCCCCGGGCTGTGGGGCCCCTTTATCTGCTGATACCCCCCCCACCCACGTGTACAGGGAACAGTCTCCTCTCATTATAAATGACTTTACTTTCCCTTTAAAATTCAGGGCTTGTCTTGAACCCAGTCTAGACCTGGTGAGATGGAAAAACGCATTAGATGGGGGGGCTGTGAGAGAGAAGAGTGAGATGGAGGGAACATGGGGAGAAGAGAGTAGGAGGAGCCTGAGTGGGTTGCAGGGAGTAGATGGAATGTTCTGGGCACACAATAAGCTGTACCCCCATACTGTACTGTCTAAGGGAAACACTATGGCACCTCCTACCCATATGTATAAATACAAATATACAGAGAAGGAATGTTCTGGGCACACAATAAGCTGTACCCCATACTGTACTGTCTAAGGGAAACACTATGGCACCCCCTACCCATATGTATAAATACAAATATACAGAGAAGGAATGTTCTGGGCACACAATAAGCTGTACCCCCATACTGTACTGTCTAAGGGAAACACTATGGCACCCCCTACCCATATGTATAAATACAAATATACAGAGAAGGAATGTTCTGGGCACACAATAAGCTGTACCCCCATACTGTACTGTCTAAGGGAAACACTATGGCACCCCCTACCCATATGTATAAATACAAATATACAGAGAAGGAATGTTCTGGGCACACAATAAGCTGTACCCCCATACTGTACTGTCTAAGGGAAACACTATGGCACCCCCTACCCATATGTATAAATACAAATATACAGAGAAGGAATGTTCTGGGCACACAATAAGCTGTACCCCCATACTGTACTGTCTAAGGGAAACACTATGGCACCCCCTACCCATATGTATAAATACAAATATACAGAGAAGGAATGTTCTGGGCACACAATAAGCTGTACCCCCATACTGTACTGTCTAAGGGAAACACTATGGCACCCCCTACCCATATGTATAAATACAAATATACAGAGAAGGAATGTTCTGGGCACACAATAAGCTGTACCCCCATACTGTACTGTCTAAGGGAAACACTATGGCACCCCCTACCCATATGTATAAATACAAATATACAGAGAGGGAATGTTCTGGGCACACAATAAGCTGTACCCCCATACTGTACTGTCTAAGGGAAACACTATGGCACCCCCTACCCATATGTATAAATACAAATATACAGAGAAGGAATGTTCTGGGCACACAATAAGCTGTATAACAGGGTTGGGGATATACTGGGTCATTATCATATTTACAGCCGAGGTGATTTTGACCCTTAGTGATTGGTTCATAATCGTTGGGCCAGAACCAATGGTGTTACTGCCCCTTCTCCCTTCCACTTTTCTAAGCCCCTGTAATGTGAGGGGGTACATTGGGGTTATAGGGATATAAGGCGGGGGGGTACATTGGGGTTATAGGGATATAAGGCAGGGGGGGTACATTGGGGTTATAGGGATATAAGGCGGGGGGTACATTGGGGTTATAGGGATATAAGGCGGGGGGGTACATTGGGGTTATAGGGATATAAGGCGGGGGGGTACATTGGGGTTATAGGGATATAAGGCGGGGGGGGTACATTGGGGTTATAGGGATATAAGGCGGGGGGGGTACATTGGGGTTATAGGGATATAAGGCGGGGGGGTACATTGGGGTTATAGGGATATAAGGCGGGGGGGGTACATTGGGGTTATAGGGATATAAGGCGGGGGGGTACATTGGGGTTATAGGGATATAAGGCGGGGGGGTACATTGGGGTTATAGGGATATAAGGCGGGGGGGTACATTGGGGTTATAGGGATATAAGGCGGGGGGGTACATTGGGGTTATAGGGATATAGGCGGGGGGGTACATTGGGGTTATAGGGATATAAGGCGGGGGGGTACATTGGGGTTATAGGGATATAAGGCGGGGGGTAACATTGGGGTTATAGGGATATAAGGCGGGGGGGTACATTGGGGTTATAGAGATATAAGGCGGGGGGGTTCATTGGGGTTATAGGATATAAGGCGGGGGGGTACATTGGGGTTAAAGGGATATAAGGCGGGGGGGTACATTGGGGTTATAGGGATATAAGGCGGGGGGGTACATTGGGGTTATAGAGATATAGGCGGGGGGGTACATTGGGGTTATAGGGATATAAGGCGGGGGGGGTACATTGGGGTTAAAGGGATATAAGGCGGGGGGGTACATTGGGGTTATAGGGATATAAGGCGGGGGGGTACATTGGGGTTTATAGGGATATAAGGCGGGGGGGTACATTGGGGTTATAGGGATATAAGGCGGGGGGGTACATTGGGGTTATAGGGATATAAGGCGGGGGGTACATTGGGGTTATAGAGATATAAGGCGGGGGGGGTTCATTGGGGTTATAGGGATATAAGGCGGGGGGGTACATTGGGGTTAAAGGGATATAAGGCGGGGGGGTACATTGGGGTTATAGGGATATAAGGCGGGGGGGTACATTGGGGTTATAGAGATATAAGGCGGGGGGGGTACATTGGGGTTATAGGGATATAAGGCGGGGGGGTACATTGGGGTTAAAGGGATATAAGGCGGGGGGGTACATTGGGGTTATAGGGATATAAGGCGGGGGGGTACATTGGGGTTATAGGGATATAAGGCGGGGGGGTACATTGGGGTTATAGGGATATAAGGCGGGGGGGTACATTGGGGTTATAGGGATATAAGGCGGGGGGGGTACATTGGGGTTATAGGGATATAAGGCGGGGGGGGTACATTGGGGTTATAGGGATATAAGGCGGGGGGGTACATTGGGGTTATAGGGATATAAGGCGGGGGGGTACATTGGGGTTATAGGGATATAAGGCGGGGGGGTACATTGGGGTTATAGGATATAAGGCGGGGGGGTACATTGGGGTTATAGGGATATAAGGCGGGGGGGGTACATTGGGGTTATAGGGATATAAGGCGGGGGGGTACATTGGGGTTATAGGGATATAAGGCGGGGGGGTACATTGGGGTTATAGGGATATAAGGCGGGGGGGTACATTGGGGTTATAGGGATATAAGGCGGGGGGGTACATTGGGGTTATAGGGATATAAGGCGGGGGGGTACATTGGGGTTATAGGGATATAAGGCGGGGGGGTACATTGGGGTTATAGGATATAAGGCGGGGGGGGGGGTACATTGGGTTGGATACCTTGTGACCCCGGGCACATGTAACATTAGAAGTGGGTTCAATTATACATTGTCATTTACACACCTGTAGCATTACTTGGGGCGGGGGGTGTATATATATATATATATTGGGGCGGGGGTGTATATATATATATATTGGGCGGGGGGGGTGTATATATATATATATTGGGGCCGGGGGGGTATATATATATATATTGGGGCGGGGGTGTATATATATATATTGGGGCAGGGGGGGGTATATATATATATTGGGGCGGGGGTGTATATATATATATTGGGGCCGGGGGTATATATATATATATTGGGGCGGGGGGTGTATATATATATATTGGGGCGGGGGGTATATATAATTTATATATTGGGGCGGGGGGTGTATATATATATATATATATATATATATATATATATATATTGGGGCAGGGGGGGTATATATATATATATATATATTGGGGCAGGGGGTGTATATATATATATATATTGGGGCAGGGGGTGTATATATATATTGGGGCGGGGGGTGTATATATATATTGGGGCAGGGGGGGTATATATATATATATATATATATATATTGGGGAAGGGGGGTATATATATATTGGGGCGGGGGTGTATATATATATTGGGGCAGGGGGGGTATATATATATTGGGGCGGGGGGTGTATATATATATCGGGGCGCGGGGTGTATATATATATTGGGGCCGGGGGGGTATATATATATATTGGGGCGCGGGGTGTATATATATATTGGGGCGGGGGTGTATATATATATATATATATATTGGGGCGGGGGGTGTATATATATATATATTGGGGCGGGGGGGTATATATATATATATATATATATATTGGGGCGGGGGTGTATATATATATATTGGGGCAGGGGGGGTATATATATATATATATATATATATATATATATATATATATATATATATATATATATATATATATATATATATATATATATATATATATATATATATATATATTGGGGCAGGGTGTGTATATATATATTGGGGCAGGGGGGGTATATATATATATATATTGGGGCAGGGGGTGTATATATATATATATATATATATATTGGGGCGGGGGGGTATATATATATATATATATATATATTGGGGCGGGGGGTGTATATATATAGATATTGGGGCAGGGGGGGTATATATATATATATTGGGACAGGGGGGGTATATATATATATATATATTGGGGCAGGGGGGTATATATATATATATATATTGGGGCGGGGGGTGTATATATATATATATATATTGGGGTGGGGGTGTATATATATATATATTGGGGCAGGGGGTATATATATATATATTGGGGCGGGGGGTGTATATATATATTGGGGTGGGGGGTGTATATATATATTGGGGCGGGGGTGTATATATATATATTGGGGCCGGGGGGGTATATATATATATATTGGGGCGGGGGTGTATATATATATATATTGGGGCGGGGGGTGTATATATATATTGGGGTGGGGGGTGTATATATATATTGGGGCGGGGGTGTATATATATATATTGGGGCCGGGGGGGTATATATATATATATTGGGGCGGGGGGTATATATATATATATATATTGGGGCAGGGGGTGTATATATATATTGGGGCAGGGGGGGTATATATATATATATTGGGGCCGGGGGTGTATATATATATATATATTGGGGCGGGGGGTGTATATATATATATTGGGGTGGGGTGTATATATATATATATATTGGGGCGGGGGGTATATATATATATATTGGGGCGGGGGGTGTATATATATATATTGGGGTGGGGTGTATATATATATATATTGGGGCGGGGGTATATATATATATATTGGGGCGGGGGGTGTGTATATATATATTGGGGCGGGGGGTGTGTATATATATATTGGGGCGGGGGGTGTATATATATATTGGGGCAGGGGGTGTGTGTATATATATTGGGGTGGGGGTATATATATTGGGGTGGGGGTATATATTGGGGCGGAGGGTATATAAAGGGGCGGGGCTATATATATCGGGGTGACAGCCAATCGCTACCCCGTATGACACCTGTAACATTGCGCCGCTCACCTGTCAGGCTGCAGTACCCACACTGGGCCGCTAGAGGGCGCCGCGCCGTTCTCCTTCCTTCCAGCTGCTCCTGCGGGAGATTGGCAGCCCCTCTCTTGCGATATGTAAATAGGAGCCCGCAATCGGGGCTTGTGATTGGCCCGGCCCGGGGTCCCCACACCTAGCTGGGCGTGGCCAGGCACGTTGCCTCGTTAAAGGGCAGAGAGCTCCATTGAGCCCGTCAGTAGCGGCTGGAGAGTCGCAGCCCGGAGCCTCTAGGTGCGGGGAAGTGATGCGCCCAGCCCTGCCCGACCCTCTCCCTGCACTCACTACTCCTGCGGGGATCAGCTGCTGCAGCACCTCCTGAGCCGGCCCCCCTGCAGCCCCCCTGTGCTTTGGCCCCCCTGCAGGACTCAGCTGCTGCAGAACCTCTTGCCTACTTGATCTTGACTTTGCAAAGAGAAGCCGGTGGAACCGCAGCTGCTGCAGCCCCTCTTGGCCAGACTTGTGCCGGACTCAGCTGGGACCATCCCTCCCCTTCTTGCTCCACCAATACAGACTGAGCTTGTGTCCCATCTCTGCCGCTGCGCCGGTCCCTGCTCAGACTACTCCCGGCAGGACTTCATTGGAGCCCCCAGTCCCCCCCCCCCGGCCCCTGAGCCCAGAGGAGCGAGTGGGGCAGAATCTGGTTGCTGCTGTTGCCGAGTGCAGAGGGGGGCGTGGAGCTACTAAATTGCACCAGTGACAGTGACAGCTCTTATATGGACGGAGATGGCCTCTGATCTGGCTATGAGCGCAGAGTTGCCCAACAGCCCGCTCGCCATCGAGTATGTCAACGACTTCGATTTGATGAAATTCGAGGTGAAGAAGGAGCCCCCAGAAGCCGAGAGATTCTGCCACCGCCTGCCCCCCGGTTCCTTGTCTTCCACGCCTATCAGCACCCCTTGCTCTTCCGTGCCTTCCTCCCCCAGCTTCTGTGCCCCCAGCCCTGGGGCGCAATCCGGCGTCAACCCCAGCAACCCCAACGCCGCCAACAAGCCCCAACTGGAGGATCTGTACTGGATGTCTAACTACCAGCACCACATCAACCCCGAAGCCCTCAACCTCACCCCGGAAGATGCCGTGGAGGCTTTGATTGGGAACCCCCACCACCACCATCACCACCACCAGGGCTATGACGGCTTCAGGGGGCAGCAGTACCCGGGGGATGAGATGGCGCCGTCGGGGCACCACCACCAGGTCCACCATCACCACCACCATCACAACCATCACCTCAGGTTGGAAGATCGCTTCTCCGACGAGCAGCTGGTCAGCATGTCTGTGCGGGAGCTCAACCGCCAGCTGAGGGGCTTCAGCAAAGAGGAGGTAATACGCCTGAAGCAGAAGAGACGGACCTTGAAGAACAGGGGCTATGCCCAGTCGTGCCGGTACAAACGGGTCCAGCAGCGGCACATCCTGGAGACGGAGAAGTGTCAGCTCCAGAGCCAAGTGGAGCAGCTGAAGCAAGAGGTGTCCCGTCTGGCCAAGGAGCGGGATCTGTACAAAGACAAGTATGAGAAACTGGCCAGCAGGAGTTTTACCACCAGGGAGTCGCCCCCCCAGGCCAATCCTGGCAAAGCCAATGCCGACTTCTTCATGTGAAATCTGGCGCTTTGCTCTCAGACCTCTTTCCCCCCCACCCGCCCAACCCCAGTAACAGAACTGGCAATCTCCTGTACATAGAGGTAAAACTTCCGCCATTGTTACCATAACGTCCGCATTCTCCCCCAAACCGTTACCCCCCCCTCCCCCATTGCATTTAACCCATTCACCATCTTATTGGGACTGGGGGGGGGAAACAAAATGTGACTTTTTCTTTATTTAATTTAAAAGAATTTCCAGAACTTTCTTAAGCTCTTAATAAAGACGCCCTTCAGCCCTTACACAGACTTGTACATAGGCTTTTGGGGGTGGGTCAGCGCCCCCCCCCTGTACCCCCAGTTAGATGGACTGCTTATTGAGCCATATATTAATAAGGAAAATAAAGTCTTAATTATTGGCGAGATCTCCATGGGAGCAATGGAAGGAGCCCCCCCGAGAGACAGCATAGCAATACAAGGAGACGCTAGCGAGACCCCCCCGATACCCTTACATTCAAGAAGAGCGTGTCTCCGGGACTGGGTCAAACCCCCCGACCAACGGCACCGGTGTCGGACCCCCCCCCCGGGATCCCAGGAAAACTCCCGGTGGGCCCAGGTGTCAGTGGGGGGCGCCATTTTCCTTGTTATAACCACGGTCATTCCTCATTTCTATATGAGAACATAATACGGGGGAGTATAAATAATGCCAGAAGGATGGAGACTGGGGGCCCCCCCCTCCGGTGTGAGGTTTTGTGGCCCCCCCCCCCAGTCCGGCGCCGCTCTCGGCACTCACTTTGAGACGTTTTTAGAGAGAACCCTGCATGCGGGTCATGTACGGAAATCCAAAGTACTTTTTCTACCTTAACTACAACGCATGGTCGGCATTTACCCCCCCCCCCCCCTTTTTTTTGTTTTTGTTTTTTTTTGCTCCCCAATTTTTTCTTTATTTAATTTTTTTTTTTTTTTGGTTTCTGCTGTAAAATAACAAAAGTTGATTGTGCATCTTGTAAAGTGACTTGAACACTGCAGAGTCTTAATTACCCCCCCCCCCCCCCCCCGGACTGGGCATATGAGCTGCCACTTTGTGCGGCCGGAGATTAGGACTTTCTCACTGATATCCAAGGACTTCCAATGTCACCAAGGGACGACTGTCACTTTTACTTTCTCCTCTGCCCCCCCCCCCCCCCCCCCCCCCCTTGTCTCTTATTATTATTTAAACAGAACCTGAGCCAGAGAAACAGATATAATTATTATTATTATTATTATTTAAGGTGTCCACTTGTACATAGAACTGTAGCGTTTAGTTCATTTCTTATTTCTGAGCCTCTATTTTGCTTGGTGATTTAAAGACATAAAAAAAAAAAAAATTAACGAGAAGTCTTAACGAAGTTTGTATGTAAATCGCATGCAAATCCTATTTAAATTAATGTTGATGAGCAGAAAAACTTAATGCACTATATAAAGGAATCAGCCGGATCCACCCTCCTTGTTTTATAGAGATTTAAAGAGATCTATGCTGTTACGTTGTTGGGTAAGAATCGTACATTCTAACAGGGCCCCCCCCCCCCGGAATGGATCAGGGGGGGGTCACATAGTAATATATTAATGAAATTATTGGGCTGCCTTTTACTCTATGCACCACTTATTTATGACTTTACCCGCGGGAAACAAATGTTATTTAAATTCTAATGCTGATGTACAAATATTTCTGCAAAAAAAGCCAATAAAAATCAATTTGCAAAACGGCCGCTTTTATGTCCCGGAAAAACCCCCAGAAATAATAGGAGAATCGATGGGGCGAGGGAGCTAACGATCGCTGGGGCGAGGGAGCCAATCGGGAGGCTGGAAATTAGCACTTTCTCTAATTCTCTCAATTTCTCTCAGTTTCAAAAGTGAAATCGGATTTCTCAGAAATGAAAAAAATCCATCAAAAAAGGGAAAAGGAGAATTTGGAGCTCGTTTGGGTTCCACGGAATTTCTAGGAAATGTCGGAGTCTGCGTTTCCGTGTTACTTGCCCTTTAGCAACGAGACTCCGTCGGGCACAAAGTTCTTTTATTTCTATTAAATCCGTTTTAATTTGAGATTGAAATGAAACATGAAACAATATATTGGGATTTGTACATTTTAACAAAGTCTCTCTCTTTGCTTTTCCCTCGGCGCCGCTGCGTTCGTTAGGGGTTTAATTACACTTTATATTTAGGGTTGTAATTAATTGTTTGGGTCACAGGATTACGGGGGGGGGGGGGGGAGTTGGTTTAATAATAACAATACTGGGGTATAAAGATATGAGAAAATGTAATTATTAATTGTTTTATTGAGCGGATCGGGGTCTCGTTATCGGCACTGAAATGTTCGTTAGGTGTGTGGCCCCCGCCCGGGTGTAGGTTATAATAATAATAATAATATTGTGTAGGAACGTTCCCAGGGACTCTGTGTCAGTGGAATTGTTACATATAACGAGTGTTTTACAGACGGAGCTGCGAGAGGGCTAACGAGCCATTAGAGCGTCTGTGCGGGTGAGAGACACCGGGGTCCCAGAGATTTCTGTTTGGGGAGAAACGCATCAAATTCTCTCCCCGTAAAAAAATTCATTTGGCCAACTTGCCCTTTATTTTGTGTCGGGTTTTGTGTCCAGTTGTCGGGGGTTTTGCTAACGAAGCAGCGATGGCTAACGAAGCAGCGTGGGGACTGGGGATTCAGCCGCTTCAGTCCATTCGTTTCTGCTCCGGGGAACTAATTGTTTCCTAATTCCCCGCAGGGAAACGGGGGGTTAATTTCTATCTCAATGGGGACAGGGTCAGTTTCGGGGGTTAACGAACCAAATCAGGGAAAAAGCTGAAAGATTTGCACAGTAGTTACCCCGCTCGCCCGGCGTTTGTCATTTACAGTAAAGCGATCTCCCCTTCTGCCCTCGGTTCAACCGCTTTAACCCCTTAGCTTCCAGGCTGCAGAGCAACAAGTCTCGGCCGATTCATTTAATCCTTTCGTTACAAACAGATAGATATTTTGTTTTTTGCTTGTAATTGAATACAGTTCCATTAACCGTTCAGATGCCAAATGCCTTTCTGCTCCCTTTTATATAAAAGCCATTGGAACTGTACGTGGGATGCAGTTCTGAAGGGAAAAGCTCGGGGCATCTGTTATTTCTATATTATTGTGATTATTGTTGAATTATTTGTATATTTTATTGAAGGTTCAGTCTATGAATTGATCTGTTCTAATGGGGGTTTTACTGTGTAGTTTCAGTGCTTTATTGGGATAAGTATGAAAAGTACTTTTATTTTGCTCTGGGTTTCTCACGAATTTGCTCTTTTTAACCATTTAAGGCGAGTTTTATACATTATCCAGAAAGTTCTGAATTACTGAAAGAGCATCTTCCATAGACTCCATTATAATCCAATAATTCTAATTTTTAACATGATTCCCTTTTCTCTGTAATAATAAAACTTGTACTTGATCCCAACTAAGATATAATTACCCCTTATTGGGGGCAGAACAGCCCTATTGGGTTTATTTCATGGTTAAATGATTCCCTTTTCTCTGTAATAATAAAACAGTACCTGTACTTGATCCCAACTAAGATATAATTACCCCTTATTGGGGCAGAACAGCCCTATTGGGTTTATTTCATGGTTAAATGATTCCTTTTTCTCTGTAATAATAAAACAGTACCTGTACTTGATCCCAACTAAGATATAATTACCCCTTATTGGGGGCAGAACAGCCCTATTGGGTTTATTTCATGGTTAATTGATTCCCTTTTCTCTGTAATAATAAAACAGTACCTGTACTTGATCCCAACTAAGATATAATTACCCCTTATTGGGGCAGAACAGCCCTATTGGGTTTATTTAATGGTTAAATGATTCCCTTTTCTCTGTAATAATAAAACAGTACCTGTACTTGATCCCAACTAAGATATAATTACCCCTTATTGGGGCAGAACAGCCCTATTGGGTTTATTTCATGGTTAAATGATTTTTAGCAGACTTAAGATATTGAGATCTAAATTACAGAAAGACCTCTTATCCGGAAAACCTCAGGTCCTGAGCATTCTGGGTAACAGGTCCCATATCTGTATCAGAAATTGCCCGTGGCGTTCTAGGTACACAATTGCTACCAAGGTTTTGGTTCCAAATGGGAAGTTCTAGATGACGGGATATTACTGGGGATGTAGTGCAACTGGAACATTTGCGGCACTATTAAAATTAAATATCTAGGAATAAAAATTCAAACTCATTTTATTAAAACAAAAACTCGGTTCCCTTTAGCATGAAAATAATTTCTGGAATATTCTGCCCCCCCCCCCCAGGGATCTGTATGGGGAATAACGGCTGGGGAGGGAGTGAGAGGAAAGGGTTAAAGTGGCAGTTGCGGGACTCGCTCTATCGCAGCCTAATGTCGCCCCCGAGGAAGCTTTTCCCTGACAGATTTAGGGGAAATAATTTGAGGGAATTCAGTTAAAGAACAAACAGCGATTGTGCGGCACAAACCGGCCATAAGTGGCGGCGTGGGGGGGTCTGTAAGTGCTGACAGGGGTAAGTACCTCCGGCTGCTAAGGAGCCCCCACTGCTTTTATTGAGCCCCCCCCCCCAGGGGGATATGGGAACATTATTGGCCTTTTACTGACAATATGGTGCCCGGGGGCAAAGCGGCCGCAGTTCCGTGGGGGGGGGGGCGGAACCAACGCCGGGTCAGTCTGTTATTTATTTACATACGGAAATATTTATATAGAGAATCCAGCGAAATCCGGGATCCGACGCGTTTATCCGCCCTGTAATAACCCCCAACGCTCATTCCCAAGGATTAACATTCCATAGAAATAACCCCATTGTTCCTTTTCTTATATATAAGTTTTAAAGTTCAGTTAAAGAATAAAAATTTATTTAATTCTAATTCTGTATATTTTATATTTCATCCCGTTGGTAGGGAAATGCCGAACGGCATCAGGAGTCGCAGCTCTAGAAATCGCCAATTGCCCCCGTCGGATCCTCCGTCGCCCAATGGGAACGGCCTGGGGGGGGTTATGTTTTATTGGAATGGTGTAAAATCCAGAAAAATGTAGGGAAAGTTCTATGCTGATTGTATTTGTGCTTATTCCTCGTCCATGGGGGCCAATCTCTGCCCTCCTGTGACCCATGTGACCCGGGGAGACGCCCATGTGACCCCAATGCACTGAAAGTAAAAGCACAGATGCCCCACGGGTACCAGGGGGCAATTATTTATTTAAAATCCCAGTTATTCTAATACCGTGGGGCAGCGTAAATTGTCTTTATTTTATATATAATATCTATTAAAATGTGTACTGGTATAGCACCCGTTATCCAGAATGGTCGTGACCATATTACGGATAAGGGGTCTTTCCGTAATTTGGATCTCCATATCTTAAGTCTGCTAAAAAACAATAAAACATGAATTAAACTCAATTGGATTATTTTACATCCAATAAGGATTAATTATATCTTAGTTGGGATCAAGTACAGGTACTGTTTTATTATTACAGAGAAAAGGGAATCATTTAACCATGAAATAAACCCAATAGGGCTGTTCTGCCCCCAATAAGGGGTAATTATATCTTAGTTGGGATCAAGTACAGGTACTGTTTTATTATTACAGAGAAAAGGGAATCATTTAACCATTAAATAAACCCAATAGGGCTGTTCTGCCCCCAATAAGGGGTAATTATATCTTAGTTGGGATCAAGTACAGGTACTGTTTTATTATTACAGAGAAAAGGGAATCATTTAACCATGAAATAAACCCAATAGGGCTGTTCTGCCCCCAATAAGGGGTAATTATATCTTAGTTGGGATCAAGTACAGGTACTGTTTTATTATTACAGAGAAAAGGGAATCATTTAACCATGAAATAAACCCAATAGGGCTGTTCTGCCCCAATAAGGGGTAATTATATCTTAGTTGGGATCAAGTACAGGTACTGTTTTATTATTACAGAGAAAAGGGAATCATTTAACCATGAAATAAACCCAATAGGGCTGTTCTGCCCCAATAAGGGGTAATTATATCTTAGTTGGGATCAAGTACAGGTACTGTTTTATTATTACAGAGAAAAGGGAATCATTTAACCATTAAATAAACCCAATAGGGCTGTTCTGCCCCCAATAAGGGGTAATTATATCTTAGTTGGGATCAAGTACAGGTACTGTTTTATTATTACAGAGAAAAAGGAAAATAATTTTAAAAAATCAGAATTATTCAATTATAATGGAGTCTATGGGAGAAAGGCTTTCTGTAATTTGAAGCTTTCTGGATAACGGATCCCATACCTGTATATGGCGCAGAGGTTCCCCAGAGGCCGGCAGCTTTGTGGGCGCAGAGGGGACATTTCATTCGCAGGTTGCGCTTCAGTTGCCAAGTTTCTTCCTTTAGTTGGAAGCGGCGCCGGCCCAATGTATTAATACAGATTTATCAGGGAAATGAAGGTTATGGATCAGGGGCCCAAAAGATCTTTCTGTAGAAGGTTCCCCAGATCCATAAACACAAACTGACATTTAGTTGTAGGAGTAACAGAGCCCAGAGCCGTTCCGGTACCGACATCTCTCTGTGACAGACAGAACCAGCGCTTTGGGCCAATAACCCAATATCAAGAGCCGGGGATTTGTTCTTTCTCTAAACAAAGGGACTTTGGGGGTCACGGAAGCTTCTCAGTGGATCAGCACCCCATTACGTTTCTACATCTTATTCTCTTTGTAAAGAATCCAGCAGTTGTTCTACGGGGTCCCACTGGGCCGGGGCCCCCAAAGGGCAACTTTTGGCTCCAGCTTCGGATATTGCCCCCGTGTTGCCCCCAGAGGGGTATTCAGCTGCCCTCAGCTTGGGGGAAGGGCTGAAATGTTATTTTCATTCAATTTTATTCCCAGATTTGGGAACAGACCCCCCTATAATGTAGCCCATAGGCAGCACTATGCACCCCTTGTTGTCCCCCCTTTGCTTTGGGATTGAGTCAAGTTTCCCGATTGTTTCTATCAATGTAGAGAGCGCTATTCTGAGACAATTTGCAATTGGTCTTCATTTTTTATTATTTGTAGTTTTTTTAGTTATTTACGTTTGTGTTCAGCAGCTCTGCAGTTTGGTGTTGCAGCAGCTATCTGGTTGCTAGGGTCCAAGTTACCTTAGTGACCAGGGAGTGGTTTGAATGAGAGACAGGTATATGAATGGGGGGGGGGAGCTGAATAGAAAGATAAGGAATAAAAAGTAACAATAAAACTGGAGCCTCACAGAGCAATAGGGTTTGGCTGCCGGGGTCAGTTATCCTGTTGCTAGGGCTCCAAATACCTTAGCAACCAGGCAGTGGTTTGAATGAGAGACAGGAATATGAATAGGGGAGGGGACTGACTAGAAAGATAAGGAATAAAAAGTAACAATAAGAATAAAACTGGAGCCTCACAGAGCAATAGGGTTTGGCTGCCGGGGTCAGTGACCCCCATTTGAAAGCTGCAAAGAGGCAGAAGGGAAATAATTCAAAATCTATGCAAAATAAATAATGAAGACCAATGGAAAAGTTGCTTAGAATTGGCCATTCTATAACGTACTAAACCTTAAGGCGCTGCGTAGCTGCCATACTGCCGCTGCCATAGGGAACCATTGGGACACATTAGCATAACAGTTCCCATAATTCCTTGCTGCAGGATATTGACCGTGCGTCTTTTGGGCAGAATCTTCCAATAGTCTGTACTTTGCAAATATTTTTTCTACTGTTTTCCCCATTACAGTCTGACAGGGGGTCCCTACGGCGCTACGGGGGGATGTGTAGGTTTATATAGAGATAATGGGCTGGGTTATTATTATTATTATTAACATTTATTTATAAAGCGCCAACATATCCCGCAGCGCTGTACAATAAGTGGGTTACATACATTGGGCATACAGAGTAACATATAAAGCAATCAGTAACCGATACAAGAGGGGAAGGGAGCCCTGCCCAAAAGAGCTTACACTCTACAAGGAGTAACATATAAAGCAATCAGTACCCGATACAAGAGGTGAAGAGAGCCCTGCCCAAAAGAGCTTACACTCTACAAGGAGTAACATATAAAGCAACCAATAACCGATACAGGAGGTGAAGAGAGCCCTGCCCAAAAGAGCTTACACTCTACAAGGAGTAACATATAAAGCAATCAGTACCCGATACAAGAGGTGAAGAGAGCCCTGCCCAAAGAGCTTACACTCTACAAGGAGTAACATATAAAGCAATCAGTAACCGATACAGGAGGGGAAGGGAGCCCTGCCCAAAAGAGCTTACACTCTACAAGGAGTAACATATAAAGCAATCAGTAACCGATACAGGAGGGGAAGGGAGCCCTGCCCAAAAGAGCTTACACTCTACAAGGAGTAACATATAAAGCAATCAGTAACCGATACAGGAGGGGAAGGGAGCCCTGCCCAAAAGAGCTTACAATCTACAAGGAGAAAGGGTTGAGACACAGGGTGTGGGAATGGGCCCTACCCAAAAGAGCTTACACTCTACTATATAACGTTCTATCGGGATCCACACAAATGTGATGGTTTCTTACATTTATAATGTTGGGGCCTGTGAGTGTTGGGGGGCCGCTCAGTGGGGCTGATTTCTGCACCCCCAAACCCGACGCCTGTAAGTCCAACTACTGGGAAATGTTTTATTCCCCAATATTTTTTTTTTGAAATATTTGTTTTTAAGAACATTTCTGCTCAATCTGAGGTGCTGCCGGTAGTACTGGAAAGGGTTAATGCCAATAATAATGTTATTACACATAAACACTACTATTTGCCCGACGCCACAATTGAGCCTGGCATGTTCCCCCATTGCCCCGGCAGTACCCGCGGCTGCCAACGTGCCCCCCGCTGGCAGAGCAGAATATTGTCAGCGAGAAACATGCCCAGGGCCCTGGAGGGAGATTAAGGGGTTAATTGATTCCTTCTTCTTCCAATGAGTTTGTTTTTTTTTTATTATTATTTTTGTCATTTGCCTTTAGTTGTGGAAGTGGAAATGTGCTGATTAAAGGCAAAGTTGTAGATTCCGCCCTGCGCTCCGGTGGCAGAATTCTCCCTTTGTGAATAATTATCTCCGTGCGCAATGGGGATACGCGGAATGTTCCAGCACAGTCAGCTCATACTCTCCGCGTCCCGCCGCCGCCAGCCAATTCCGCCTTCTGAGCCCTTTATTAACCTGGAAAGGGAAAGATTTGCCCCTCAGCCGCGGGTTCTAATAACCCACAAGCTGTAAATGTTGCCCGACTTGTGTCTGCGTGTTGGGCAGTGGGGCCCATTGGGCAGCGGCTCGCGGGGGGCCCATTGGCATCTGCCCAGTAAATGAGCCTTTATTTTATTTTATATATACAGGAAACAAAATCACCTTATTGGTGCAGTTGGGGTGTGGGCAATAAAACAGAAAGAATGCCCCCTGCTATAGATATAAAGGGGTTAACTCTTCTACCCCCAAACATGTGCCCCATGGAGAGAGATATGGGCCAAACTCCGTTTCTATTCTACAGGCGGAACGGGTAAAATTCTCACCACAACGTGTATTCTCTGCACCGAGACATAGTCATGAAAAGGCTTTAGGTAAGAAGGGGTTAATGTTTTGGTTCGGAAAACACGGGCTACGCAGAATTTTGCGCCAAAATTCGTCATTTCTTGCATTTATTCTGACCAGTTTTTAAGAATGAAGAAAAGTTTAAAATCCGTACATACAAAGAGTTTTTACACACGTAGGCTAGAGGGAATTCCAGGGGAAATTGTCTATACAAACATATATATATATATATATTCCGCTGCATTCTAGATCAGAAGGGGTTAATTCTCAAACACATAAAATTCTCTAAACAGGTATTTATACAGTAAATTCCATTCTTTTTAGCTCAGAAGGGGTTAATTCTCAAACACATAAAATTCTCTAAACAGGTATTTATACAGTAAATTCCATTCTTTTTAGCACAGAAGGGGTTAATTCTCAACCACAGAATATGCATTCTCTATACAGACATTTATACAGTAAAATATGTTCTTTCTAGCTCAGAAGGGGTTAATTCTCAACCACAGAATATGCATTCTCTATACAGACATTTATACAGTAAAATATGTTCTTTCTAGCACAGAAGGGGTTAATTCTCAACCACAGAATATGCATTCTCTATACAGACATTTATACAGTAAAATATGTTCTTTCTAGATCAGAAGGGGTTAATTCTCAACCACAGAATATGCATTCTCTATACAGACATTTATACAGTAAAATATGTTCTTTCTAGCTCAGAAGGGGTTAATTCTCAAACACAGAACATATATTCTCTATGCAGACATTGATACAGTAAATTCCATTCTTTATAGATCAGAAGGGGTTAAACCTTACACACAGAATATATATTCTCTATGCAGACATTGATTCAGTAACATCCATTCTTTCTAGATCAGAAGGGGTTAATTCTCAAACACAGAATATATATTCTCTATACAGACGTTTATACAGTAAAATGTGTTCTTTCTAGCTCAGAAGGGGTTAATTCTCAAACACAGAATATATGGTTTATACAGAGATGAATGAAGTGAATTTTGATCCTTTCTAGATTTGGGGTTAATTTCCTTAAAAGCTGAATCTGCGGCCCGTACAGACGTTTAGTACTGAATTCCACCCTTTATAAATCTGTAGGAATTACACTGCTTTCTAGATCAGAAGGGGTTAATTCTCAAACACAGAATATGTATTCTCTATACAGACATTTATACAGTAAATCCCGTTCTTTCTAGATCAGAAGGGGTTAATTCTCAAACACAGAATATGTATTCTCTATACAGACATTTATACAGTAAATCCCATTCTTTCTAGATCAGAAGGGGTTAATTCTCAAACACAGAATATGTATTCTCTATACAGACATTTATACAGTAAATTCCGTTCTTTCTAGCTCAGAAGGGGTTAAATCTCAAACACAAACGAATAAATGGTTTATACAGAGATGATGTGAATTTTGATCCTTTCTAGATCTGAAGGGGTTAATTGCTTTAAGCCAAATCCGTGGCCCGTACAGATGTGTTGAATTCCACCCTTTATAAATTTGAAAGAGTTAATTCAGTCACTCAGGGGGGTTACACTGCTTTCTAGCTCAGAAGGGGTTAATTCTCCAGCACAGAATATATATTTTCTATACAGACATTTATACAGTAAATTCTGTTCTTTCTAGCTCAGAAGGGGTTAATCCTCAAACACAGAATAAATGGAATATACAGAGGTGAATGAAGTGCATTCTGACTGTAAGGGGTTAATAGCCGTATGCTGAGTGTATGGCCCCTACAGACGGGTATATATTGAATTCCATCCTTTCTAAAGGTGTAGGAGTTGGTTCAGTCACACAGTGGTTTCTAGGTTAGAAGGGGTTAATCCTCAAACACAGAATAAATGGAATATACAGAGGTGAATGAAGTGCATTCTGACTGTAAGGGGTTAATAGCCGTATGCTGAGTGTACGGCCCGTACAGACGGGTATACATTGTATTCCATCCTTTCTAAAGGTGTAGGAGTTGGTTCAGTCACACAGTGGTTTCTAGGTTAGAAGGGGTTAATCCTGGCACCCTACTAGCTGGCACCCTACTAGCTGGCACCCATACGTTACGGTGGGCCCTGAGGTGCAGCATGCGTTACATTGTGAGACATTGGTTGGTGCTGGTTTAACCCTATCAATGCCAGGGAACGGACGAGTGGATGGGGCAACATGGGTAGAATTCCCTGCCTGCCAATAAAGTGCAGCCGGGGGCAGAACATTCCTCAGCTTCCAACTGTCACTCACAGTAACCCCTCCCCCTGGGGAATGTGGCACCTCTGGTACTGATACCCCTGCCCCTGTACCAACTGTACCCCCTGCCCCTGTACCCCCTGACCCTGTACCAACTGTACCCCCTGCCCCTGTACCCCGTACCCCCTGCCCCTGTACCAACTGTACCCCCTGCCCCTGTACCAACTGTACCCCCTGCTCCTGTACCAACTGTACCCCCTGCCCCTGTACCAACTGTACCAACTGTACCCCCTGCCCCTGTACCCCCCCTACCCCCTGCCCCTGTACCAACTGTACCCCCTGCCCCTGTACCAACTGTACCCCCTGCCCCTGTACCCCCTGCCCCTGTACCCCCTGTACCCCCTGCCCCTGTACCTCCTGTACCCCCTGCCCCTGTACCCCCTGCCCCTGTACCAACTGTACCCCCTGCCCCTGTACCCCCTGTACCCCCTGCCCCTGTACCTCCTGTACCCCCTGCCCCTGTACCTCCTGTACCCCCTGCCCCTGTACCTCCTGTACCCCCTGCCCCTGTACCTCCTGTACCCCCTGCCCCTGTACCAACTGTACCCCCTGCCCCTGTACCCCCTGTACCCCCTGCCCCTGTACCTCCTGTACCCCCTGCCCCTGTACCCCCTGCCTCTGTACCCCCTGCCCCTGTACCCCCTGCCCCACAATATATTCCCTGCCCAATATGTTTGCCACTCTGTTACTGGGTAATCTCTGGAGTTGGTTCCGTTGCCCAATATTGGCCCCTAAGCTGCAAACCTGCTGTTATGTTACCCAGTGAGGGGGCCACTTTGTGCCTGTGGGATAATGAGACAAAACAGAAATATTTGATGTACTTATTATATTATCTAAGTACCAGTATTTAACCCATTCTCCCCTGCCCACTAGCCACGACTCCCGGAAAGCTGGGAGGCCGCCGATAACTGGTTAACCCTATCCCCTCCCTCCTCTCCTGAATGATAGATTTTGGCAGAACCAAATAAATCCCTTATATATAAATATAGTGACACCTGCAGCCATTAAATCCTCTTCTTGCTTTGGGCTCGTAGGGGTTAAAATAGTATATGAGTGAAGGGTATGGCTAAACGGGACGCCCCTCTGTGGGAGCCAATCACAGAGGAACCACTGTTAACCAGAAATACCCCCAATTCCAGCTTATTTTAACCCCTTTTTCTCCCTAGGAATGCACTACAGTCGGCAGTGAGAATGCAGAGAAAGCTGGGTGGCACTCACACTAACAGCTCCGCCCCTTTATTCTGTGTGTGTATATATATATATATATACCTGTGTGTGTGTATTCAGTTCCAGTTCAGAATAACAAACCCTGCCCTTATGTTGTCGGGAATATATTTGTACCAAACCCCGACGCTCATTGTGACGTCACTTCATGTTACACATGAAACCTTAAAGGGACCCTGCCATGATATTTATGGGGCTGTTTATCCCTAAGTGACCCTGTTACACAGCAAATAATTCCCTCTGCCATTTAACCTTTTATTCTTGTACCAACAACTGTATTTGTAGCTGTAATATTGGTGTGTAGGCGCCATCTCAGTGCCTTGTGCCTGAGTCTGAGCTTTCAGCCAGTGCTACACATCAGAACTGCTTTCAGCTAACCTATTGTTTCTCCTACTCCCATGTAACTGGAGGAGTCCCAAGCCGGACTTGGATTTCTTACTATTGAGTGCTATTCTGATACCTACTGGGAGCTGCTATCTATGCTGCTAGCAATGATCTGGCCCCTGGGCCAATGATGGGGGGCTAGAAAGATCTGTTGGGGGAGCCATAATGTAGCCCTAGCCAACAAGACCAATTGTTTTGTACCTCTCAGGGCTTCCATACGGCAGGGGCTGAATAACCAAGTAATTAGCTAATTACTAAATAAATACTTTATTGTAAACTTTCCCAAAAGAACTCCCAAAGAATGTTGGGAGTTGTAGTTCAGTCAAAGTAACATTTGAACCCTGCTGTTTGGGGGGTCTCAGATGTTGGAACTAAAATCAATCATTTTCCTCTCACTGATACCGAGCTTTGGATTCACTCCGCACTGCGCTGTTTGAGCTGTAGAGGGCGCTGTGGGGAGCTCATTCGGAACAGCTGGGATACAGGCAACAACAGATCCTCACAGGCACCGGACTGATAGATCCAAATATGGTTCTGCCTGGACCTCTCCCTTATATACAGTTCTATATACAGTAATTAGTATATTAGGTACCTACCTAGTGCTACCAACCCCTATTTCTGTAGGGAACTGAGAGCAGGGCAGGCAGTAACCCTTCCAACACTTTCCCCTGTCTCTGCCCCTATATATTAGGTACCTACCTAGTGCTACCAACCCCTATTTCTGTAGGGAAATGAGAGCAGGGCAGGCAGTAACCCTTCCAACACTTTCCCCTGTCTCTGCCCCTATATATTAGGTACCTACCTAGTGCTACCAACCCCTATTTCTGTAGGGAAATGAGAGCAGGGCAGGCAGTAACCCTTCCAACACTTTCCCCTGTCTCTGCCCCTATATATTAGGTACCTACCTAGTGCTACCAACCCCTATTTCTGTAGGGAAATGAGAGCAGGGCAGGCAGTAACCCTTCCAACACTTTCCCCTGTCTCTGCCCCTATATATTAGGTACCTACCTAGTGCTACCAACCCCTATTTCTGTAGGGAAATGAGAGCAGGGCAGGCAGTAACCCTTCCAACACTTTCCCCTGTCTCTGCCCCTATATATTAGGTACCTACCTAGTGCTACCAACCCCTATTTCTGTAGGGAAATGAGAGCAGGGCAGGCAGTAACCCTTCCAACACTTTCCCCTGTCTCTGTCCCTATATATTAGGTACCTACCTAGTGCTACCAACCCCTATTTCTGTAGGGAAATGAGAGCAGGGCAGGCAGTAACCCTTCCAACACTTTCCCCCATTCCCGTCTCATAGCAGAGCCCCCCCCACCTTGCAAGCCAACTGGGCCAGGAGTAGTTGCTCTGTTCCCCGCCTCCCAGTACTTCTGGCAAAGGAATTGTCTCCTTCCATTAATCGGAGCCCATCAAGCAGGCGGCAGTTACTCAGGATCAGCAGTTGTCAGGCCTGGGGGTCCCGGGGGGGGAACACAAAAGAGCTGAGTTTGGGAAATAAATCCGGAGATGTTTGTTGCTGTTCTGCTGCTCTCCCTGCCGCTTGGTACCTCAGGCACAGGGGGCATCACCGGGCACCCCCCCAGCCTCAACACACAACTGACTGGGGGGTGCAGCTTCCAAATGGGGGTCACTGACCCCGGCAGCCAAACCCTATTGCTCTGTGAGGCTCCAGTTTTATTGTTATTGTTACTTTTTATTCCTTATCTTTCTATTCAGCCCCTCCCCTATTCATATTCCTGTCTCGCTTTCAAACTGCTGCCTGGTTGCTAGGTAAAGTTGAACCCTAGCAACCAGACTGCTGCTGAAATACCAAACAGGAGAGCTGCTGCACAAAAAGCAAAATGACAAACGATGAAGACAAAGAGCAAAACATCTCAGATTATTGTTCTCTACATAAAGTTAATTTAAATCCCATAAAGGACAGGGACCAGGACATTTTTAGCCTTGCCCCCAAGCTGTTCAAGCCACACCCACATCCATCCAAAACCCTGCCCACTTTCCAAGCAGCTCCTCCTCTTTGGTCCCTGAGTGGGAGCTATGGCCGCCATGGTGACTTTTTGCTTTCATTATTTAGGATTTTGGGGGCTTACAGAGTAACTTAACCGACTGTTTCTTGTTTAGAGCTGCCAGTCTGGGGGGGCAGGAACCGCCAGATTGTCACTACGGGGAGACACTCTAAATACCCAGCTGCAGTCTAATTGCCCCCCTGGAGGGCAGAGAGGCAGCTCAGCTAATTCCCAGGAATAAGAGACAAAGATAAATTCCCATTTTGCAGCGGAGACACAATACGGAGCCTCAGTGCCGTCAGTTCCGACTCCCGACGGTTTGTACTGAACATGAGAGAGCGCTGGGCTGTGCCGCAGAGAAGGTTCCGGAATAACGATCCAGCCCAGTGTGTAACTCAGATAATCAGGGGGTTTGGCTCTCGGATGGCGGAAAAACAATACGGAAAGAAAAAAAACTGAAAAGAAGAGGAAAGAAAACAGCAGAAAAATATAAAAACCGCACATTTCCGACTCGTCTGAGACAAAGTCATTTGCTGTCGGCAGTCTGTCACCCCCTGTAATTCCCCGAGACACCGCGCAGCTGCCGACTGTCAATTAGCCACGAGCCCACCGTGCCGAGTGATTACGGGCGCGAAAACTCATCCAACGTGGCGCTAAAGTGAGAGAGGGGCGAAACCTGTGCGTCAGCGAGGGGGGGGGCAGGGGGGCTACGGATCTGTGGCACAACCGAGAGATACCGGCCCGGCACGCGCAGTCTCTTTATTGTGCCTTTAATCCCATAACCTGACTGCCCTTACAGTAAGGAACCCCTTCCTATGCTGATGGTGAGATCTCCTTTCCTCCCCACCCCCAATGAATCACTCATTCCCCCTCTCTTGGTAGGGAACCCCATAACCTGACTGCCCTTACAGTAAGGAACCCCTTCCTATGCTGATGGTGAGATCCCCTTTCCTCCCCACCCCCAATGAATCACTCACCCCCCTCTCTTGGTAGGGAACCCCATAACCTGACTGCCCTTACAGTAAGGAACCCCTTCCTATGCTGATGGTGAGATCCCCTTTCCTCCCCACCCCCAATGTATCACTCATTCTCCCTCTCTTGGTAGGGAATCCCATAACCTGACTGCCCTTACAGTAAGGAACCCCTTCCCATGCTGATGGTGAGATCCCCTTACCTCCCCACCCCCAATGTATCACTCATTCCCCCTCTCTGGGTAGGGAACCCCATAACCTGACTGCCCTTACAGTAAGGAACCCCTTCCTATGCTGATGGTGAGATCCCCTTTCCTCCCCACCCCCAATGTATCACTCATTCCCCCTCTCTTGGTAGGGAATCCCATAACCTGACTGCCCTTACAGTAAGGAACCCCTTCCTATGCTGATGGTGAGATCCCCTTTCCTCCCCACCCCCAATGAATCACTCACCCCCCTCTCTTGGTAGGGAATCCCATAACCTGACTGCCCTAACAGTAAGGAACCCCTTCCCATGCTGATGGTGAGATCCCCTTACCTCCCCACCCCCAATGTATCACTCATTCCCCCTCTCTGGGTAGGGAACCCCATAACCTGACTGCCCTTACAGTAAGGAACCCCTTCCTATGCTGATGGTGAGATCCCCTTTCCTCCCCACCCCCAATGAATCACTCACCCCCCTCTCTTGGTAGGGAACCCCATAACCTGACTGCCCTTACAGTAAGGAACCCCTTCCTATGCTGATGGTGAGATCCCCTTTCCTCCCCACCCCCAATGTATCACTCATTCCCCCTCTCTTGGTAGGGAATCCATAACCTGACTGCCCTTACAGTAAGGAACCCCTTCCTATGCTGATGGTGAAACTCCCTTTCCTTCAGTATGACTGATGTTCCCTTGTCACTGTATTAAGAAAAATAAGTTAATTACACACAGTGCTGTGTAGCTGAGTGTATATATATATATATATATGTGCATTACACTGATATTCCATATAAAATGCCCCAGTTACAGTGACTTTACTTTATAAGCTGTTTTATCTCAGATCATCCATCCCCATAATGAATCCCATTCCTGTTCCTATTGGTCGGCTCCATCCTGTACCTCACAGAGCCCGACCAGTGATATATACAAATTATCTTACATCTGTTGGGTCATTTCCCTATGGGGCCAAACAGTAAATGATATTGTTATAATCGGAGCTTAGTGATGTCATTCCTGTCACATGACCTGTATAAAAGCACTTGGCACATCCGGCCGAACCCCGAAAAAAATCAAATACCGAACTGAATTTAAATTCTAAAAACTCTGTTTCCCTGGCTGATAGGGCTGCCCCGCTGCATTGTGGGAAGGAGATTGGTTCCACTACTGGGTCTGGAACAATTCCATGGAGAGTCCCCTGTAATCTAACAGCTCAGTATCCAATAAAGATATTTATATTTAATGTATGTACGGCCTATACCTCAGGGACATGCTACACAGACATGTATGGTAATAACATGACTCCTCGTCATATATAGCAAGTACCTGTCATCCTGATATACCCGCTTTTATGTACATAATTACTTTGTGTGGTTTTCTGTTCCATTTAAATAAAAATATATATGTTATAACAACTGAGTTTAGATCTTCTTTTACTTGGGGATCAGGATCTGTGCCACTGTGACAGAATGCTCTGTTATACAGATAGCTAGAATCTCAGCCATAAAGCAGGGCAGGACTGCTGCTTACAATGGGGGGGATCAGATAGGATCTGTGCCACTGTGACAGAATGCTCTGTTATACAGATAGCTAGAATCTCAGCCATAAAGCAGGGCAGGACTGCTGCTTACAATGGGGGGATCAGATAGGATCTGTGCCACTGTGACAGAATGCTCTGTTATACAGATAGCTAGAATCTCAGCCATAAAGCAGGGCAGGACTGCTGCTTACAATGGGGGGGGGGGGATCAGATAGGATCTGTGCCACTGTGACAGAATGCTCTGTTATACAGATAGCTAGAATCTCAGCCATAAAGCAGGGCAGGACTGCTGCTTACAATGGGGGGGATCAGATAGGATCTGTGCCACTGTGACAGAATGCTCTGTTATACAGATAGCTAGAATCTCAGCCATAAAGCAGGGCAGGACTGCTGCTTACAATGGGGGGGATCAGATAGGATCTGTGCCACTGTGACAGAATGCTCTGTTATACAGATAGCTAGAATCTCAGCCATAAAGCAGGGCAGGACTGCTGCTTACAATGGGGGGATCAGATAGGATCTGTGCCACTGTGACAGAATGCTCTGTTATACAGATAGCTAGAATCTCAGCCATAAAGCAGGGCAGGACTGCTGCTTACAATGGGGGGATCAGATAGGATCTGTGCCACTGTGACAGAATGCTCTGTTATACAGATAGCTAGAATCTCAGCCATAAAGCAGGGCAGGACTGCTGCTTACAATGGGGGGATCAGATAGGATCTGTGCCACTGTGACAGAATGCTCTGTTATACAGATAGCTAGAATCTCAGCCATAAAGCAGGGCAGGACTGCTGCTTACAATGGGGGGATCAGATAGGATCTGTGCCACTGTGACAGAATGCTCTGTTATACAGATAGCTAGAATCTCAGCCATAAAGCAGGGCAGGACTGCTGCTTACAATGGGGGGGGGGGGGGATCAGATAGGATCTGTGCCACTGTGACAGAATGCTCTGTTATACAGACAGCTAGAATCTCAGCCATAAAGCAGGGCAGGACTGCTGCTTACAATGGGGGGATCAGATAGGATCTGTGCCACTGTGACAGAATGCTCTGTTATACAGATAGCTAGAATCTCAGCCATAAAGCAGGGCAGGACTGCTGCTTACAATGGGGGGGATCAGATAGGATCTGTGCCACTGTGACAGAATGCTCTGTTATACAGATAGCTAGAATCTCAGCCATAAAGCAGGGCAGGACTGCTGCTTACAATGGGGGGGATCAGATAGGATCTGTGCCACTGTGACAGAATGCTCTGTTATACAGATAGCTAGAATCTCAGCCATAAAGCAGGGCAGGACTGCTGCTTACAATGGGGGGATCAGATAGGATCTGTGCCACTGTGACAGAATGCTCTGTTATACAGATAGCTAGAATCTCAGCCATAAAGCAGGGCAGGACTGCTGCTTACAATGGGGGGGGGGGGGATCAGATAGGATCTGTGCCACTGTGACAGAATGCTCTGTTATACAGATAGCTAGAATCTCAGCCATAAAGCAGGGCAGGACTGCTGCTTACAATGGGGGGGATCAGATAGGATCTGTGCCACTGTGACAGAATGCTCTGTTATACAGATAGCTAGAATCTCAGCCATAAAGCAGGGCAGGACTGCTGCTTACAATGGGGGGGATCAGATAGGATCTGTGCCACTGTGACAGAATGCTCTGTTATACAGATAGCTAGAATCTCAGCCATAAAGCAGGGCAGGACTGCTGCTTACAATGGGGGGATCAGATAGGATCTGTGCCACTGTGACAGAATGCTCTGTTATACAGATAGCTAGAATCTCAGCCATAAAGCAGGGCAGGACTGCTGCTTACAATGGGGGGGGGGGGGATCAGATAGGAATTTTTTATTTAGTGAAAACTTAACAATTTATAATAAATACATTCAAATCAAAACAAACCTAAATATTCCGATCATTTCAGACCAGCATCACCACCAGTGAGTTAGGCTTGCCATGCCACAGCTCTTAAATGAAATTTCCCATCACCACACACCAAACCCTCCCAGAGTCCTTCCTCTGTCCATAATTCCCTCCCAAGAATCAGATACCGGCAAAGTCCTCCCTTTGTCCATGAAAAGATCATTCCCTCCCCACCCTCCACCATCACACACCCGGCCACAAAGTCTAAAGTTCGGCTAGCTGATAAGCTCCTACTGGTGGTGGTACAGTGTTGGTCACTTCCCCATTGAACATGGTTCCCATGACTGATCTTAAGAGGCAAAAGGAAGACAGGATCAGCTGTTACACTCACTATCGTCAGGCAATACAGTAACCAGGCTACAGGGTTATGCACCTCCATTTTGATGCGTTTGAGCAGCTCTGTTTTAGCTCCCTTTCCCTCAGGAAACCCAAGTCGACCACCACAGACTTCACTATAAGGTCAATAACAACATCCTCCTGGCTAAAAGATCTCCTACAGCGGGATTGCCATAGGTGGTACCTCATCACTGATATAATCATGTACACCGTTCCTCTATCCAGGGGGTGTTGGACGGACAAAACGCCATAAGCCGCATCTGCATAGGAAAGTCTCTTGATATATGGCACTTTGAGGGCCTCTGCCAGCTGACACTGTACAATTTTTGCTACGGGACAATCCACCAAAAAATGTTCCTGGGTCTCATCACCAGGACAGCCCCACGGGCAATTCCTGTCCGCAATATTCAAGTAGCGCAGATTGCCCCGCACAAAAAGCTTTCCCTGAAGGGCGAGCCAGTTTAGATCAAAGTACCTAGAAGGCACCCTTCTGTCATTGAGCCACCGGAGGCTCTGGGAAAGAATGTCCCCCACGCAGTCCTTCAAGGCCAAAGGGACAATGAAATAGGTCGCTAGGATCCTCTGATAGATCTGTTTCCTCGGGACAGAACCCAGTTCCCCAATTCCAACATCCCACTTCCTCAGGAGCTTCAACCCCAACTGTAAATGCGTTGGGAGACGACAACCACGCACCCGGACTTTCTTCACGCTACCGCCAAGCACCCAATCTCCTACCAGAGGCAATACCCAACGCCTGACGCAACATTCCCACAGGGAATCAGTTCTTTGGCCCAGGCACCCAAAGTTAGACTTTAGGAAGATGGAGCCAAAGAAAGCCACTGGACATAACATGCCCAACCCTCCCTCTTTCCTCTGCAGGTAAGTGACACCCCTTTTTACTGGATTCAGCCTGCTCCCCCAGA
Organism: Xenopus tropicalis; assembly: GCF_000004195.4. Classification (NCBI taxonomy): domain Eukaryota; kingdom Metazoa; phylum Chordata; class Amphibia; order Anura; family Pipidae; genus Xenopus; species Xenopus tropicalis. Next base: position 150,381,174 of record NC_030682.2, on the reverse strand, counting down.
TTAACTGGAAGAACAGACTGTGGATCCGAGCATAGAGAGCTTCAGGCAGCGGATACACATAGGAAACAAACAAAAAGATAGGGACCAGGTAAGTCTTCACAAGCTTCACCCTTTCACTGTAGGACAGCCTCCACTGCTTCCATCGCTGTACTTTAGCATTCCCGGCATCCAACTTCTCTTCCCAGTTTTGCCTACAGTCATCTCCCTTCCCAAACTTGATCCCCAGGATTCTAATCTGAGTTGGGGCAACTGAGAATTCCCGGAGCGGAAAAGCCGGCTCCTCGTCTAATGACCAAAAAGCTTGAGACTTATCCATGTTGACCAGAGACCCGGAGGCCTCTGAATAACTTCTGATGGTCTCGGACAGCACTCCCACATCCTCCGGACAAGAGACTGCCACCGTGACATCATCCGCGTAGGCTACTGACCTGAGGGGCTGGCTACAGGGAACAGAGAGACCCTTTATTCCACCCGCCTGCAAACGCCTTAAAAAAGGATCGATCGCAAAAACATACAGCAAAGGGCTTAAAGGGCACCCCTGTCTCACCCCGGCCCCGACCTCAAAGTTCTCACCTCGCCACCCATTGATAAGTGGAAAGCTTACAGCCCCTTTGTACAAAGCTGATAGCCACCTAATGAATGTTCCCGGGATGCCGTACTTTGCCAAAACGGCCCACAGATACTCATGATCCACTCGATCAAAGGCCTTAGCCTGGTCCAGAGACAGGAAGTAGCACCCAATGTTTTGGACTTTGCATAGTTCCAAGGCTTCCCTTATAGTAAGGATCGCCTCGAATATGCTCCGCCCTTTCACCGTGCAGGACTGGACAGGAGATAATAAAGTGCCTGAAAACAAAATCAGTCTAGTAAAAAGTATCCGTGCGAGAAGCTTCCTATCAGTGTTGAGAAGGGCAATCGGCCTCCAGTTCTCAACCCGCTGCGGATCCTTACCTTTTGACAGCAAGATCAAGGAGGATTCTCTCATAGAGGGGGGCAAGATACCCCCTTCCAGGCAGTCTCTAAAGACCTCTACGAGAACCGGAGCCAGCTGGTCTTTAAATTTCTTATAAAATTCGGCTGTAAGGCCGTCGGGTCCTGGAGCCTTCTTTTTAGCAAGGCAGTCGATGGCAGCTTTGACCTCATCCTCCGTGATCTCAGCTGTCAAAGGCTCAAAGTCCAAATTGGTCACATCAGGCCCTGGGGTTGCCTCCAGGAAGGATGAAGTCCTCCCCTTATCCAAAGCCTTGGCCCGGAACAGAGAACCGTAAAAGTCTTTCACAACCCCAAGGATGCCCTCCCTGGATGTCTGTAACTCACCCTCGGGGTCGATCAGACCGGTGATAAGCTTCCGCCCAACATTCTCCCGGCAGTTTAAAAAGGGGTCCGGAGAGTGAAAACTCCCATAATCCCTTTCCTGCACAAGAGATTTGTAGCGGCTATACTGACATTCTCTGATCTGGGCTTTCAGCCGGGTAATTTTTGACCCCTCCACCCCATCCGAAATAGAGGACTCCAACTTCGTTAAAAGAGTCAGGTACTTCTTATACTTGTTACCCTCCCTGCGTACAGATAGCTTACGGAAGAAAGTCCGGAATGAGCATTTGGCATCTTCCCACCATGATGACACAGAGTTGTAAAAGTCTATTCTCCCAAGCTGGTGCTGAAGGAGAGCCCCAAAAGACTTCCCTACTGACTCGCCCTCCAAGGAATCTGCACTAAGGCGCCAGAGACCCCTACCACTCGCTGGAATAGAGGAGACCCCCACTGTAAAGGAAAGAGTCAGATGGTCAGAGTACTCGGTCGCCACCTCCCTAACATTAGTGAACTCCTCACCTGCCCTGACAAAAGCCATGTCCAGACGGCTGCTCCTATTTGCACACCTGTAAGTATGCGCCGCTCTCCGGCCGCCCCAGGTAGCGACATCGACCAGTCCTGCCTGCTGAATAAGCATATTTAAAAAATAGCTCTCAGATTTCCCTATCCTTCCGGAACGATCCTCTGGCCTGAGGACCTGGTTAAAGTCACCAGCAAAGACGACCGGGAGCGACGTGTGCAGAAAGGGCCTGATCTCACTCAGCAAAGCCCTCCTGCCTGCCATAGACTGCGGCCCATAGACGTTTATAAGGCGAAATCGCCTGCCATTTAATGTAACATCTAGTAGTAAACAACGCCCCACCTGGATCTCAAGGAGACGATGCACTTTAATATCGAGGCCACCTCGAAACAGTATCCCTACTCCGCCACATGGCTCCTCCGCAATGGACCAGAAGGAAGGCCCATGTCGCCAGTCAGCCTTTGCCTTTCTCAGATCCGCCCTAGTAGCGAGTCGGGTCTCCTGAAGGAAAAACACCTCCGCATCTGAGCGGGAGAGATTCTCATAAGCCAAGAACCTCGCCCGCTCAGATTTAATGCTACAGACATTGGATGACAGGATTCTAATTTGAGTTTGCGCCATCATGAACCCTGATTGACAAATTTGCCTTCTTTGCCTGCTGACCTGTAGCCTCTCCAAATCGTTTCACCTGAGGACCTGATTGGACCTGCACATCATCCTCAAGGCCAACTGTACCACCACCCGGATCTCCAGTTACTGCCCCCCCCACACCTTTCTTCCTTACTGGCTGATCCTCGGTTTCCCTACCTCTCTTTTGTGATGCAAGTTGGATTTCCATCTGCTCCTGTTCTCTTTCTTCCTCCCTGCGCATCCTCTCTAACTCCTCCTCTCTTTCTGCCCTGTCGCCCCAGCTGTCCGGCTCCTCCTCCAGCACCGAAAACTTGTTCTTAGTGCTGAGTGAGAAAGAACAGACCCCTGAGCTACTCTCCCCTGGGTCTAACAGGTCAGCATTTCTTTTGTTTTTATTTTTTGTTTTACTTTTCTGAAACTCCCAACCTTCATTATCTTTCCTCCCTGTATTGTTAGGGTTCCTTTTCACCTCTCTGTCTGGCCTTTTCTCCTTCCTTCTGTCATGTTTGGGACCCTTAGTCATAGATCTTTTAGACACCACCTCCTCTTGCGGCCCCTGAACCTCTGCTCCTTCCTGTCCCGTGTCTCCTTCCTGCGGTTGCACCATTTCCCTCCTCATTTCCCTGTCTATCTCCGGAAATAGTTTCACTACGTTGTGATAGGCCTCGGGACACTTCCTATGCATATGGCCCATTCGATTGCATAGGTTGCACCGTATGCGGTTACAGCTCTCCGCCTCGTGACCTACCGCATTACAAAGGGCGCACCTAAGGACCTCACATGACTTGGCCAGATGGTCACCTGCCCCACATTTGAAACATTTCCGAGGCTGTCCCACATAGAAGCACACACCTCGCTCCCTCCCTAGGAAGAATGAGTTGGGCAGGTGTTGCGGCACATTGCCCGACATGTTTAGTTTTACCTGCGTTTTCCAGACCCCTGCCCAAACTCCATCCTCATCGAAAGCTTTTACTAAGGGTGTTAAGACCGTGCACTGGCGCCTTAACCACATGAGGATGTCTTCCTGTGGGACAGCATCGTTTTTCATTATTACCGTAATGTTCTTCGTCTGGGGCCTTGTCATAGGAATAACTACTAACTTATCCCAGTTCTGGTGACCCGCCCTACTCTGTATATTGTAAATGCGCCAGAAATGATCCAGAGCATCAGGGAGATTAAAGGTAACATCAAATTCGATGCTTGATTGAGCCATGACAGCGGAGAGGTCTCCGGGAGTAAAGCCCATACCATCTAACAGGAGGTTCTTTACAATAAATTTCCTGGGGGGGGCCTCATCCTTGTTACCATCCCATTTGATTTTCACCCAGTTCTTCCTTCTGAAGGGCTCATTATCTGAAAAATCTGGGGTGGCAAAGAGTCTCCTCCTTTCCCAAAACTGTGAGGGATTTACCGCTATAGTCTCACCCCCTGCCTGTATTGTCTCCACCTCTACCTGGGCTCCCTGTCCCTGCTGAGCTCCACTCCTGTCTGGGCGCTGACCAGCCTCTGATCTGCCTCCATTCTGTGTCCCTTGCTCTGCCTCCCTGATTGGCCTTCCAACATTAACCCTTTGTGTGACTGCCACTTGTCCATCACACTCAGCATTCACTTCCCCCACAGACTCACTCTGCACCTCACTCTCTCCATGTTCCTCAGTCACCCCCACAGGTACTTGCACCCCCACAGGTACTTGCCCCACCACAGGTACTTGCACCCCCACAGGTACTTGCCCCACCACAGGTACTTGCACCACCACAGGTACTTGCACCACCCCCTGAGGAACAGAAGGTACTTCCATGTTGCTGCGAGTAGATGGTTCCCCTTCTGGCTCACAAGGATTCTCCCAGGGACTGGGCTTGGGCGGTGCTGGTGGGCTCGCTGGGCTCTTTCCCTCTGCTGTGGGCAATGCTGGGAAGTCTTGGTCAGACCCAATCGCATAGGTTGCTTCGACGTCTGCGGTGACTTGCGGGACATTCACTTTGAAACTTTTTTGCTCCTGCTTTTTTCTCTCCTGCTCTTCCAGCTCCTTCTCACTGAAAGCCATATTTTGCCAGTTCACTTTCTCCTTTCCCCTCTGTCTCCGGGGAGGCAAAGGTTTGGTGAATTCCGTGTCACTCTCTGAGCTGGCGGCACTGTTTGAGGTGCTTGAGTGCCTGACAGTCTGTACATTGTACCTCCTGCGTGTGGCTTGGTAGGAAGGCTGCATTGCGTCGAATCTCTGTTTGTTCTGATACACTTCCTTCCATGGCCCGACTTCCTGAAATAATGTCTGTATCCTGGATTCCACATCAGACAGTTCTCTACACAATGCATCTTTCTTTTGCTTTGTAGCCACTTTGTGTTTCTCATCAGACACGGCAAATAAGTTAACAAGACATTTAATAGACAGTTGCAACTTCTTTTTCTCATTCTGAAGAGCTGCTAATTCATTTAGAGCTTCCGCAACTCTTTCTGCTGTTATGGGCTGATTTTTATTTTTTTTCCTGCTTGTGCTCTTTACTTCCCCTTCAAACCGGCTCTCCCCCTCTGTATCCATAGCAGACGATTCCCCTTCACTTGCTGCCATGTGAATGTGCTGCTTCACAGTATGAGGCTTTTGCACCTGAGCTGCCTGCTCACCTAGACGACTTGCACCTGTGTTGTTAACCCCTTCAGCACCTGCCTGCTTTAGCTGCTTGTGGAGTGCTGCTGACTGCTTGCTTTCATGGCTATTCCCTGCTGTATTTACCTCTGCGGTGCCAGTGCCCCTGCCAGCACTGATGGGACTCTCAGCTTCAGCTTTGCCAGCGGGCACCATGTTGGACACTAGCGGTTCCTCTGCAGAAGAAGGTAAGTTCTTACCAGCAGTTTGTTCACCCTTGTGGCCCAAAACCTGACAGGCTCCCTCCTCAGACTCTGCAGATATTGGGTTTGGCACCAAGTCTGGAACGGAAGGACTGCCGGGCGTCTTTGCTGCTCGCGTTCTGGTACCATCTGACGGTGCTCTGTGCAGTTCAGCCGCATCTTCGGCTGCACTCACTCCAGCCTCCACAGCCTTAGCTGTACCTGCAGGCATTGCTGGCTGCCCCTGCTGTTTCTGGGGTTTAGTACTCACAGGTTTCTTTGGTGTTTGCTTTGCCTTCTCATTTTGCTTTCCTTTTGGTTTGGGGGTTGTTGAAGGGGTGGAGGGGGGACCTTCAGAGGAAGAAAATCCTTCACAAGCTGCTCCACGCCGAAGCCCAACTTCCTGATCTCTTGCAACCTGTACATTCTTTTGCTTTAGTTTTCTGGCCTCTTGCACAGTTTTCTCTACCTCCATATCACTGTCGCTGCTGTTCCTCCTCCTAGTAGATCTAGGGGTTCCCAGCGAAGATGACCTTAGTTTTGGCCTTGAAATTTCAGCACATGGGCTAGGCCCCAAAGCCTGGGCCTCAGATTTGCGAGGAGCTCTACCAGCCCTAGCAGGGCCTGGGCTTGCTCCAGACATGGACGAGCTCTATCAGACACACCCTCTTCCTATGGGGATCAGATAGGATCTGTGCCACTGTGACAGAATGCTCTGTTATACAGATAGCTAGAATCTCAGCCATAAAGCAGGGCAGGACTGCTGCTTACAATGGGGGGATCAGATAGGATCTGTGCCACTGTGACAGAATGCTCTGTTATACAGATAGCTAGAATCTCAGCCATAAAGCAGGGCAGGACTGCTGCTTACAATGGGGGGATCAGATAGGATCTGTGCCACTGTGACAGAATGCTCTGTTATACAGATAGCTAGAATCTCAGCCATAAAGCAGGGCAGGACTGCTGCTTACAATGGGGGGATCAGATAGGATCTGTGCCACTGTGACAGAATGCTCTGTTATACAGATAGCTAGAATCTCAGCCATAAAGCAGGGCAGGACTGCTGCTTACAATGGGGGGATCAGATAGGATCTGTGCCACTGTGACAGAATGCTCTGTTATACAGATAGCTAGAATCTCAGCCATAAAGCAGGGCAGGACTGCTGCTTACAATGGGGGGGGGGGGGGATCAGATAGGATCTGTGCCACTGTGACAGAATGCTCTGTTATACAGACAGCTAGAATCTCAGCCATAAAGCAGGGCAGGACTGCTGCTTACAATGGGGGGATCAGATAGGATCTGTGCCACTGTGACAGAATGCTCTGTTATACAGATAGCTAGAATCTCAGCCATAAAGCAGGGCAGGACTGCTGCTTACAATGGGGGGGATCAGATAGGATCTGTGCCACTGTGACAGAATGCTCTGTTATACAGATAGCTAGAATCTCAGCCATAAAGCAGGGCAGGACTGCTGCTTACAATGGGGGGGATCAGATAGGATCTGTGCCACTGTGACAGAATGCTCTGTTATACAGATAGCTAGAATCTCAGCCATAAAGCAGGGCAGGACTGCTGCTTACAATGGGGGGATCAGATAGGATCTGTGCCACTGTGACAGAATGCTCTGTTATACAGATAGCTAGAATCTCAGCCATAAAGCAGGGCAGGACTGCTGCTTACAATGGGGGGGGGGGGGATCAGATAGGATCTGTGCCACTGTGACAGAATGCTCTGTTATACAGATAGCTAGAATCTCAGCCATAAAGCAGGGCAGGACTGCTGCTTACAATGGGGGGGATCAGATAGGATCTGTGCCACTGTGACAGAATGCTCTGTTATACAGATAGCTAGAATCTCAGCCATAAAGCAGGGCAGGACTGCTGCTTACAATGGGGGGGATCAGATAGGATCTGTGCCACTGTGACAGAATGCTCTGTTATACAGATAGCTAGAATCTCAGCCATAAAGCAGGGCAGGACTGCTGCTTACAATGGGGGGATCAGATAGGATCTGTGCCACTGTGACAGAATGCTCTGTTATACAGATAGCTAGAATCTCAGCCATAAAGCAGGGCAGGACTGCTGCTTACAATGGGGGGGGGGGGGGATCAGATAGGATCTGTGCCACTGTGACAGAATGCTCTGTTATACAGACAGCTAGAATCTCAGCCATAAAGCAGGGCAGGACTGCTGCTTACAATGGGGGGATCAGATAGGATCTGTGCCACTGTGACAGAATGCTCTGTTATACAGATAGCTAGAATCTCAGCCATAAAGCAGGGCAGGACTGCTGCTTACAATGGGGGGGATCAGATAGGATCTGTGCCACTGTGACAGAATGCTCTGTTATACAGATAGCTAGAATCTCAGCCATAAAGCAGGGCAGGACTGCTGCTTACAATGGGGGGGGATCAGATAGGATCTGTGCCACTGTGACAGAATGCTCTGTTATACAGATAGCTAGAATCTCAGCCATAAAGCAGGGCAGGACTGCTGCTTACAATGGGGGGGATCAGATAGGATCTGTGCCACTGTGACAGAATGCTCTGTTATACAGATAGCTAGAATCTCAGCCATAAAGCAGGGCAGGACTGCTGCTTACAATGGGGGGATCAGATAGGATCTGTGCCACTGTGACAGAATGCTCTGTTATACAGATAGCTAGAATCTCAGCCATAAAGCAGGGCAGGACTGCTGCTTACAATGGGGGGGATCAGATAGGATCTGTGCCACTGTGACAGAATGCTCTGTTATACAGATAGCTAGAATCTCAGCCATAAAGCAGGGCAGGACTGCTGCTTACAATGGGGGGGATCAGATAGGATCTGTGCCACTGTGACAGAATGCTCTGTTATACAGATAGCTAGAATCTCAGCCATAAAGCAGGGCAGGACTGCTGCTTACAATGGGGGGATCAGATAGGATCTGTGCCACTGTGACAGAATGCTCTGTTATACAGATAGCTAGAATCTCAGCCATAAAGCAGGGCAGGACTGCTGCTTACAATGGGGGGATCAGATAGGGTCTGTGCCAGTGTGCTTCTCAGCAGCAGCCCAGAGCCCACTGAGCATGTGCAGTGTCCCTGACCCACAAATGACGGCCTGAGACCCAGGATAGGGGGCTGCTATACAGGCCTGGCTCATTACTGTTATAGGGCTGATACAGGAGGTTCAATATACAGACTACAGCCCCTCTATCCGGATCTGGGTCAGGATTCAGTTCAGTAAAAGCAAAATAAATTCATTTTCACAGTTTTACGTCTGTGTTAAATGCAGTGAATGATAAAAACATAATTATGTACTGAATCTGTAAAAATATTTACTTGTCCTTTTCTGCAGTTATATTCCTCCTTCAGCGCAACGTGGGCAAGCCGAGCATTAACCCCCCGAACTCCTTCCCTCACGTTCCTCGGCAGGTTCCACCGATCAGCTGACAGGAAGTGATGCAGCTCCAACCGTAACAGGAAGTAGTGTGGGAGTAACAGACAGTTTATATTATGTTAAGGGGCCTATTAAAGAATCTCCCCAAACTGGAATATATATATCAGTAAATATTGCCCTTTTCCATCCTTTCCCTTGAGCCGCCATTTTGTGATGGGCTGTGTGCTCCCTCAGAGATCAGCTGACAGGAAGTAATACAGGAACAGGAAGTAGTGTGGGAGTAACAGACAGTTTATATCATATAAAGGGACCTATTAAAGAATCTCCCCAAACTGGAATATATATATCAGTAAATATTGCCCTTTTACATCCTTTCCCTTGAGCCGCCATTTAGTGATGGGCTGTGTGCTCCCTCAGAGATCAGCTGACAGGAAGTGATGCAGCTCTAACTGTAACAGGAAGTAGTGTGGGAGCAAAAGGCAGAACTCTGCCCATTCATTGGCTGATGGGGCCTAGCATGTATGTGTGCCTTGGCGTGTTTGTGTGCACTGTGACTCCTATGATCCCAGGGGGCGGGGCTTAGTACCTAAAATGGCAGTTTCCTATTTAGGATTACCCAATGGCACATATATGCGATATATTTTTATAGAGACCTCATTACAGACCCCCCAGGGATATCTCCGACCGGAATTTTCTAACCTGTCCGATCGACTAAACGACCAATCGCCATGGTAGGGAAATGATCGGGATGATGTCGCACTATTTTATCGGTTGGGCAGCTGTAGAGCCGCCATTTTGAGTGAAGCTGAAAGCAGAGGAACCAGAGGAGCCGACACACAGGGATAAGTAACGACATGGCGGCCAGGTGACTGCACCAGATAATGCGCTGAATTATTCAGGAAGAGGCCATTGAAAATTGAATGGGGGCCGGGGGGGGGGGGCAGGGGGAGAGCGGAGGCTAATAGGAACCGAATAAACACACACAGTCTTGTCACTCGACTCCTTAACTAAAAGCCAAGAAGCCGCGCGGCGAGACAGTGAATCAGGTTTCTCCCAATTAAATTTAACAAGTGGCGCCTTTGAATCTTTCATGAGTGTTTGGGAGGTTCAGTCGGCCTGTCTGTTCCGCCGCCCCAACGTGTCCGTCTCCGGGACGCGCTCTCTCCAGTAGCCTCCGTCTCGCTCACAAACATCAATAATTGGTTAATGAGTTGGGTTCAAGGAGACGTCGACGCCTCGGTTGGCTGTTGAAGGGGAATCCATGTTGTCTCTCTCTCTCTCGCTTCCCCCATCGTCTGATCAGTTGTCACTTAATTAACAAGGTAAACGAGGGCGATAACCCCGCCCCCAACTGAGCTTCAGAGCTGTGTATCAGCCGGGGTGTCTCCGAGGCTCCTCTGCCTTTCAGTTCATCCCCCGGGGGCTCTTTACTCAGGGGAGAGACAAGATAGGGGGGTCTTACCCCCATGTACATTTATCCTGCCTGGATGATCCTGATCTCCACATTCCATGGATACGGATTGGCTCGTCATTGGGCAGGTCCGATAGTCTTCTGCCGGCTCGTACTGAAGGCCAGTGCTCCGCAGAGGAGGAAGAGGAGCTGCAGATCCTCCAGTTGGGTTCATCAGCTTTGGACGACTGTTTCATAATTCTCCCACAGGGGATTCAATAAGCATAGAGTTGTGTAGAGTTGTATGAACCAATCAGCTTGAGTTTGGCCAATTGAAATATATCCACAAAGGGCAATGACTGAAGGTTTTGGGGGTTGGAGACAACACGGAGCAATGTTCCTGGACCTCCCTATGATCTACTGTCACCCACTTGGGCTTAAAAGCACAATTGGGACTTATGATGAGTGACACTAATTTCAGCCTTCCAGTGGCCCTCATTGGCTCCCAGCTGTAAAGTTATTTACCCCTCCACACACACAGCATGTTGCTAAACATTACCCCAGCAGCCTGACAGACCCCTGAAACACTGTAACACAAGGCAGCAGCCTGACAGACCTGACTCGCTGGGGGAGACTGACCCCTGAAACACTGTAACACAAGGCAGCAGCCTGACAGACCTGACTCGCTGGGGGAGACTGACCCCTGAAACAGTGTAACACAAGGCAGCAGCCTGACAGACCTGACTCGCTGGGGGAGACTGACCCCTGAAATACTGTAACACAAGGAGCAGCCTGACAGACCTGACTCGCTGGGGGAGACTGACCCCTGAAACAGTGTAACACAAGGCAGCAGCCTGACAGACCTGACTCGCTGGGGGAGACTGACCCCTGAAACAGTGTAACACAAGGCAGCAGCCTGACAGACCTGACTCGCTGGGGGAGACTGACCCCTGAAACAGTGTAACACAAGGCAACAGCCTGACAGACCTGACTCGCTGGGGGAGACTGACCCCTGAAACACTGTAACACAAGGCAACAGCCTGACAGACCTGACTCGCTGGGGGAGACTGACCCCTGAAACACTGTAACACAAGGCAGCAGCCTGACAGACCCCTGAAACACTGTAACACAAGGCAGCAGCCTGACAGACCTGACTCGCTGGGGGAGACCGACCCCTGAAACAGTGTAACACAAGGAGCAGCCTGACAGACCTGACTTGCTGGGGGAGACCGACCCCTGAAACAGTGTAACACAAGGCAGCAGCCCGACAGACCTGACTCGCTGGGGGAGACTGACCCCTGAAACAATGTAACACAAGGCAGCAGCCTGACAGACCTGACTCGCTGGGGGAGACTGACCCCTGAAACACTGTAACACAAGGCAGCAGCCTGACAGACCTGACTCGCTGGGGGAGACTGACCCCTGAAACACTGTAACACAAGGCAGCAGCCCGACAGACATGACTCGCTGAGGGGGACTGACCCCTGAAACACTGTAACACAAGGCAACAGCCTGACAGACCTGACTCGCTGGGGGAGACTGACCCCTGAAACAGTGTAACACAAGGCAGCAGCCTGACAGACCTGACTCGCTGGGGGAGACTGACCCCTGAAACAGTGTAACACAAGGCAGCAGCCTGACAGGCCTGACTTGCTGGAGGAGACTGACCCCTGAAACACTGTAACACAAGGCAGCAGCCTGACAGACCTGACTTGCTGGGGGAGACCGACCCCTGAAACAGTGTAACACAAGGCAGCAGCCCGACAGACCTGACTCGCTGGGGGAGACTGACCCCTGAAACAATGTAACACAAGGCAGCAGCCTGACAGACCTGACTCGCTGGGGGAGACTGACCCCTGAAACACTGTAACACAAGGCAGCAGCCTGACAGACCTGACTCGCTGGGGGAGACTGACCCCTGAAACACTGTAACACAAGGCAGCAGCCCGACAGACATGACTCGCTGAGGGGGACTGACCCCTGAAACACTGTAACACAAGGCAACAGCCTGACAGACCTGACTCGCTGGGGGAGACTGACCCCTGAAACAGTGTAACACAAGGCAGCAGCCTGACAGACCTGACTCGCTGGGGGAGACTGACCCCTGAAACAGTGTAACACAAGGCAGCAGCCTGACAGGCCTGACTCGCTGGGGGAGACTGACCCCTGAAACACTGTAACACAAGGCAGCAGCCTGACAGACCTGACTCGCTGGGGGAGACTGACCCCTGAAACAGTGTAACACAGGGCAGCAGCCCGACAGACCTGACTCGCTGGGGGAGACTGACCCCTGAAACACTGTAACACAAGGCAGCAGCCTGACAGACCTGACTCGCTGGGGGAGACTGACCCCTGAAACACTGTAACACAAGGCAACAGCCTGACAGACCTTACTCGCTGGGGGAGACTGACCCCTGAAACACTGTAACACAAGGCAACAGCCTGACAGACCTGACTCGCTGGGGGAGACTGACCCCTGAAACACTGTAACACAAGGCAACAGCCTGACAGACCTTACTCGCTGGGGGAGACTGACCCCTGAAACAGTGTAACACAAGGCAGCAGCCTGACAGACCTGACTCACTGGGGGTGACTGACCCCTGAAACAGTGTAACACAAGGCAGCAGCCTGACAGACCTGACTCGCTGGGGGAGACCGACCCCTGAAACAGTGTAACACAAGGCAGCAGCCTGACAGACCTGACTCGCTGGGGGTGACTGACCCCTGAAACACTGTAACACAAGGCAGCAGCCTGACAGACCTTACTCGCTGGGGGAGACCGACCCCTGAAACAGTGTAACACAAGGCAACAGCCTGACAGACCTGACTCGCTGGGGGTGACTGACCCCTGAAACACTGTAACACAAGGCAGCAGCCTGACAGACCTTACTCGCTGGGGGAGACCGACCCCTGAAACAGTGTAACACAAGGCAACAGCCTGACAGACCTGACTCGCTGGGGGAGACTGACCCCTGAAACAGTGTAACACAAGGCAGCAGCCTGACAGACCTGACTCGCTGGGGGAGACTGACCCCTGAAACACTGTAACACAAGGCAACAGCCTGACAGACCTGACTCGCTGGGGGAGACTGACCCCTGAAACACTGTAACACAAGGCAACAGCCTGACAGACCTGACTCGCTGGGGGAGACTGACCCCTGAAACACTGTAACACAAGGCAGCAGCCTGACAGACCTGACTCGCTGGGGGAGACTGACCCCTGAAACACTGTAACACAAGGCAGCAGCCTGACAGACCTGACTCGCTGGGGGAGACTGACCCCTGAAACACTGTAACACAAGGCAGCAGCCTGACAGACCTGACTCGCTGGGGGAGACTGACCCCTGAAACACTGTAACACAAGGCAGCAGCCTGACAGACCTGACTCGCTGGGGGAGACTGACCCCTGAAACACTGTAACACAAGGCAACAGCCTGACAGACCTGACTCGCTGGGGGAGACTGACCCCTGAAACACTGTAACACAAGGCAGCAGCCTGACAGACCTGACTCGCTGGGGGAGACTGACCCCTGAAACAGTGTAACACAAGGCAGCAGCCTGACAGACCTGACTCGCTGGGGGAGACCGACCCCTGAAACAGTGTAACACAAGGCAGCAGCCTGACAGACCTGACTCGCTGGGGGAGACCGACCCCTGAAACAGTGTAACACAAGGCAGCAGCCTGACAGACCTGACTCGCTGGGGGAGACCGACCCCTGAAACAGTGTAACACAAGGCAGCAGCCTGACAGACCTGACTCGCTGGGGGAGACCGACCCCTGAAACAGTGTAACACAAGGCAGCAGCCTGACAGACCTGACTCGCTGGGGGAGACCGACCCCTGAAACAGTGTAACACAAGGCAGCAGCCTGACAGACCTGACTCGCTGGGGGAGACTGACCCCTGAAACAGTGTAACACAAGGCAGCAGCCTGACAGACCTGACTCGCTGGGGGAGACTGACCCCTGAAACAGTGTAACACAAGGCAGCAGCCTGACAGACCTGACTCGCTGGGGGAGACTGACCCCTGAAACAGTGTAACACAAGGCAGCAGCCTGACAGACCTGACTCGCTGGGGGAGACCGACCCCTGAAACAGTGTAACACAAGGCAGCAGCCTGACAGACCTGACTCGCTGGGGGAGACCGACCCCTGAAACAGTGTAACACAAGGCAGCAGCCTGACAGACCTGACTCGCTGGGGGAGACCGACCCCTGAAACAGTGTAACACAAGGCAGCAGCCTGACAGACCTGACTCGCTGGGGGAGACTGACCCCTGAAACAGTGTAACACAAGGCAGCAGCCTGACAGACCTGACTTGCTGGGGGAGACCGACCCCTGAAACAGTGTAACACAAGGAGCAGCCTGACAGACCTGACTTGCTGGGGGAGACCGACCCCTGAAACACTGTAACACAAGGCAGCAGCCTGACAGACCTGACTTGCTGGGGGAGACCGACCCCTGAAACACTGTAACACAAGGCAACAGCCTGACAGACCTGACTCGCTGGGGGAGACTGACCCCTGAAACACTGTAACACAAGGCAGCAGCCTGACAGACCTGACTCGCTGGGGGAGACCGACCCCTGAAACAGTGTAACACAAGGAGCAGCCTGACAGACCTGACTCGCTGGGGGAGACTGACCCCTGAAACACTGTAACACAAGGCAGCAGCCTGACAGACCTGACTTGCTGGGGGAGACCGACCCCTGAAACACTGTAACACAAGGCAGCAGCCTGACAGACCTGACTTGCTGGGGGAGACCGACCCCTGAAACACTGTAACACAAGGCAGCAGCCTGACAGACCTGACTCGCTGGGGGAGACCGACCCCTGAAACAGTGTAACACAAGGCAGCAGCCCGACAGACCTGACTCGCTGGGGGAGACTGACCCCTGAAACAATGTAACACAAGGCAGCAGCCTGACAGACCTGACTCACTGGGGGAGACTGACCCCTGAAACACTGTAACACAAGGCAACAGCCTGACAGACCTGACTCGCTGGGGGAGACTGACCCCTGAAACACTGTAACACAAGGCAACAGCCTGACAGACCTGACTCGCTGGGGGAGACTGACCCCTGAAACAGTGTAACACAAGGCAGCAGCCTGACAGACCTGACTCGCTGGGGGAGACTGACCCCTGAAACAGTGTAACACAAGGCAGCAGCCTGACAGGCCTGACTCGCTGGGGGAGACTGACCCCTGAAACACTGTAACACAAGGCAACAGCCCGACAGACCTGACTCGCTGGGGGAGACTGACCCCTGAAACACTGTAACACAAGGCAGCAGCCTGACAGACCTGACTCGCTGGGGGAGACTGACCCCTGAAACAGTGTAACACAAGGCAGCAGCCTGACAGACCTGACTCGCTGGGGGAGACTGACCCCTGAAACACTGTAACACAAGGCAACAGCCTGACAGACCTGACTCACTGGGGGTGACTGACCCCTGAAACAGTGTAACACAAGGCAGCAGCCTGACAGACCTTACTCGCTGGGGGAGACTGACCCCTGAAACACTGTAACACAAGGCAACAGCCTGACAGACCTTACTCGCTGGGGGAGACTGACCCCTGAAACACTGTAACACAAGGCAACAGCCTGACAGACCTGACTCACTGGGGGTGACTGACCCCTGAAACAGTGTAACACAAGGCAACAGCCTGACAGACCTTACTCGCTGGGGGAGACTGACCCCTGAAACACTGTAACACAAGGCAACAGCCTGACAGACCTTACTCGCTGGGGGAGACTGACCCCTGAAACAGTGTAACACAAGGCAGCAGCCTGACAGACCTGACTCGCTGGGGGAGACTGACCCCTGAAACAGTGTAACACAAGGCAGCAGCCTGACAGACCTGACTCGCTGGGGGAGACCGACCCCTGAAACAGTGTAACACAAGGCAGCAGCCTGACAGACCTGACTCGCTGGGGGAGACTGACCCCTGAAACAGTGTAACACAAGGCAGCAGCCTGACAGACCTGACTCGCTGGGGGAGACTGACCCCTGAAACAGTGTAACACAAGGCAGCAGCCTGACAGACCTGACTCGCTGGGGGAGACTGACCCCTGAAACACTGTAACACAAGGCAGCAGCCTGACAGACCTTACTCGCTGGGGGAGACCGACCCCTGAAACAGTGTAACACAAGGCAGCAGCCTGACAGACCTGACTCGCTGGGGGAGACCGACCCCTGAAACACTGTAACACAAGGCAGCAGCCTGACAGACCTTACTCGCTGGGGGAGACCGACCCCTGAAACAGTGTAACACAAGGCGGCAGCCTGACAGACCTGACTCGCTGGGGGAGACTGACCCCTGAAACAGTGTAACACAAGGCAGCAGCCTGACAGACCTGACTCGCTGGGGGAGACTGACCCCTTAAACAGTGTAACACAAGGCAGCAGCCTGACAGACCTGACTCGCTGGGGGAGACTGACCCCTGAAACACTGTAACACAAGGCAACAGCCTGACAGACCTGACTCGCTGGGGGAGACTGACCCCTGAAACAGTGTAACACAAGGCAGCAGCCTGACAGACCTGACTCTCTGGGGGAGACTGACCCCTGAAACACTGTAACACAAGGCAACAGCCTGACAGACCTGACTCGCTGGGGGAGACTGACCCCTGAAACACTGTAACACAAGGCAGCAGCCTGACAGACCTGACTCGCTGGGGGAGACCGACCCCTGAAACAGTGTAACACAAGGCAGCAGCCTGACAGACCTGACTCGCTGGGGGAGACCGACCCCTTAAACAGTGTAACACAAGGCAGCAGCCTGACAGACCTGACTCGCTGGGGGAGACCGACCCCTGAAACACTGTAACACAAGGCAGCAGCCTGACAGACCTGACTCGCTGGGGGAGACCGACCCCTGAAACACTGTAACACAAGGCAGCAGCCTGACAGACCTGACTCGCTGGGGGAGACTGACCCCTGAAACACTGTAACACAAGGCAGCAGCCTGACAGACCTGACTCGCTGGGGGAGACTGACCCCTGAAACAGTGTAACACAAGGCAGCAGCCTGACAGACCTGACTCGCTGGGGGAGACTGACCCCTGAAACACTGTAACACAAGGCAGCAGCCTGACAGACCTGACTCGCTGGGGGAGACTGACCCCTGAAACAGTGTAACACAAGGCAGCAGCCTGACAGACCTGACTCGCTGGGGGAGACTGACCCCTGAAACACTGTAACACAAGGCAGCAGCCTGACAGACCTGACTCGCTGGGGGAGACTGACCCCTGAAACACTGTAACACAAGGCAGCAGCCTGACAGACCTGACTCGCTGGGGGAGACTGACCCCTGAAACAGTGTAACACAAGGCAGCAGCCTGACAGACCTGACTCGCTGGGGGAGACTGACCCCTGAAACACTGTAACACAAGGCAGCAGCCTGACAGACCTGACTCGCTGGGGGAGACTGACCCCTGAAACAGTGTAACACAAGGCAGCAGCCTGACAGACCTGACTCGCTGGGGGAGACTGACCCCTGAAACACTGTAACACAAGGCAGCAGCCCGACAGACCTGACTCGCTGGGGGAGACTGACCCCTGAAACAGTGTAACACAAGGCAGCAGCCTGACAGACCTGACTCGCTGGGGGAGACTGACCCCTGAAACACTGTAACACAAGGCAGCAGCCTGACAGACCTGACTCGCTGGGGGAGACTGACCCCTGAAACAGTGTAACACAAGGCAGCAGCCTGACAGACCTGACTCGCTGGGGGAGACTGACCCCTGA